>NC_056741.1:172056689-172164189 GCF_019279795.1 Protopterus annectens | reverse complement strand
CATACAATACCAGACTAAACTGTACCAGTCCAGGATTTCAATCTTTTATTTCTAGGCACAGTTTTCATATCTGACAGACCTGTGGGAGGAATGTTTGTTAACACTACCTGAATGTTATCACACATATTACCAGATTCCACATTATTATTATGCACATACATTTCACTCTGCTACTGCACACACTCTGGTCATAGCTTCACAACATGGGGGTTGAGTTGGGACATACTTTGCTTATTACTCTCATAACACTTTGGTGAGTTGCTAGAGTGAAAGGTTAGTTCTTACAGATATATTCCTGACAGTTATGATGTCTGACAATCAGTTGTATGTCATTATTTGCTGCCTAAACTTCTGGGATCATCCCACTGATTTTCCAAGGGGTCAGGGTGACAGGCAGAGGACTTACCAATTATCTGGACTTTCTGACAATATCTGTACAGTTGTGGGGTATGATTCTGCATACAGCTTACTACCACTCCCAGGATTCAAACCATGGCTGTGTGTGCTAAAACTACAACACCTCACATCTCACTTGAGTGTGCTATTTGGATTATCCTGTCTACATTTTCACTGTTTTCTGTCTAAGTCTCTCTCGGTTGCACAAAATGACCTCTTGTGAATACAACAGTCATATACATAGGTTCATAGGTTCATAGGAGGGTACTAGGCTATTGGCCCTAGAGCCTATATAAGCCTAGCCAAAAATGTACCCTGGCTTTCGCCACCCAAGGAAATTATTTTTCTGTGCCCCTGTTGAGCAGAGCCAAAGAAGTGATTCCCGGGGTGAATTTCCTTTCTCCCATCCAATCATCAAGATTTTTCTTAAAGAGTGCTAATGAGGAGCTCTGTTTGACATAGATAGGTAGTCTGTTCCACAGACATTCCTACACATTTTATTTATGGAGCACAGTGTGGGTAACAGTGCTTAGTACAACAGTACTATTAAGAGATTGTAACACTACATTACCATATAATACCAGAGTAAACACATGCAGTCCAGCACTTAGACCTTTATTGTCAGGTTGTTAACCTTTTATTTACATGCAACCTATATGAGACTCTTCCTGCCATATTGTCTGGTTTATTCAGTACATGCCATACACAATGCAGCTTTTATACTGGCAATTAACTTTCTACAACTTTTAGATTTATTTTTTATGACAGTACATGCAAGAGTATTACTAAACTGCCTTGCGACGCAAACTCTGCAATCTACAGGCATGGGCTTCCCAGTTCACAGCCCATTCATTTGCTGCTGTCAAAGACATAAGAGGAATATTTAGCCATACCTATCCATAATATACATGAGCTGGCAATTATTAAACAGGCAGTAGACTGATACTAACACAAGGCTGGGACATCACCCATCCGCCTGGCCTCTTGGATCCACTGATCCAAGAGCTCCCTCTTTCTCCGCTTCAGGTCGGCCTGATCTGCTCACCAGTTCGAGGTATGCCAGTGGCACTGGAGAGGTCATGGGTGTGACAGTCCCAGGTTCCTGCTTTATATTGGGAACCCTGGTACTGGCCCTGCAGCAGTCTCTGGTTTAACAAGGAGTCCTGCCATGACTTTGGACTCCTGGATGCCTCAGTGCTGCACCTGAAAGCACACTCTTTCTCCCACACTGGTCATAGTGCCTACAGGAGGAAGCTGCAACCAGTTATGAGATGCATTCCCACCTGTGGAGTTTAAATAGGGATTATTTCCCACACTTTGCCATGATTGGACAGTTTTGAAAATGTTAAGCTATGGGCAAACCTGCTTACCTAAGGTTGGAATTGCTTAAAGGGGTATACCAATGGTCAAACTGATTTAGCTGGCCCACACATTGCTTACACCTAGTAAGCAAGGCTGTGCAATGCTTAGCGTTGCTTAATTTTTAATTTGCATACCATTTGCTGTTTGGCATTGATTTATCATTCATTACATGTTATATATATGTTTAGTAATCATGATTCATGTGTACGTACACTGTATGGGGTCCTTGTGTTTATTAGGGGATTTCAACACTTTATTACAATGACACCTCACATCTGGACTTAATGCAGTACTCCAATTCACATATTTATGTTATGTAGTAGGTTATACAACATAAAACTGTATATGGATTCCTTTCACATGTTAAGTTTGATTTTCCTATAGTGAGGATCTGTTTGGTGATACCGCAATCTTATGTGCTGCTGTGATGGCTTATTGGTTAACTACTGTGACTATAGTGTACAGGGTCCTGGGTCCAAAACCTGCAAGGGCTGTTTATTTTGTTGCTGGGCAGAACAGCAGCTGTTGGATACAGAGTAATTAAGGCACTTTTAAGCAATTGCAGGTGAATTTGTGCAGGTTTGCATGACAGTAAGCAATGCTAACTTCCGGTTAAATATGCTTACAGAGGGTTAGTTTCAATATTGCTTAACCTGTGTGCACATTGCTTACCCCTGTGCAAACAGGCTTAAAACCACTTACTGCTGCTTAAATATGCTTACTCCCGCTTACTACTGCTTAACAGTGCTTATTCCCGCTTACCCCCGCACTAATTTAGACAGAAATGTGACATGGTTTTTGGGAATGTGGAGGATTTGGACACTCTATGGATTTATCATTCATTACACATTATACCTTCAATTTGTATCCCTGATTCATGTGTACATATACTGTATGGGGCACTTGTGTTTATCTGTGGATTTTACAACATTATTACAATGACACCTCACATCTGCATCTAATGCAGTACTCCAGTTCACAAATATATGTTTAGTAGGTTATACAACAAAAAATATTGTTCATAAAGTGATTTGACATGGAAAATGGAATTGACTGGAGTGAGAATCGAAACAGGAATGACTGCTCGTAAAGCAAATTCTTTGACCACTACACTATTGCAGTACTGTTTCATTTGCCTGTTATCTTGATATTTATCTTCTTGTGACATTTAAGCTACAGTATGCATAGTTAAGCAATGGGAAAACCCATGAACCTATGATTAAATTTAATCTGTTTGATAAAACAAAAGTGTTTATATTATTATATTTTTAATATTGCTCTTATAAAGTTGGGGGGTGTTGCTAGGGTAAAGGGATTTGTTTTTATGTACATTTTCTGATGGATTTGATGTCTGACACTCATATGTTTGCCATTAATTCAGATGAGATCATCCCAGTGGTTTGGAAGGGTAAATGAGGAACAGGTCAGACGTATGTGCCACATATCTGGACATTCTTGCATTGATCTATGCTGTTGGGGGTATCGCTCAGTGTAATTGCCAAATGGCAGTTCTTGACTGTGGAGTTGTGTATATTGTGAGAACACTGCTCTCAGACACACCCCCTGCACTCGTCCACACTCCGTGTCCATTTAGGAGCTGAGGCAGCACATCATCATTACTATGCATGACGTGCTGCCATGCTGCTCCTAAATGGTTGCTTCCATGCAGGTCAAACCTTACTGAATCCTGGGGAATGTGTTGCTCGTAGATACTTAGACAGATACATTTGTATGAGTATGCGCAGTCTTCTTCTTCTTTCGGCTGTTCCCGTTAGGGGTCACCACAGCAGAACAACTGTTTCCATTTCTTCCTGTCCTCTGCATCTTGCTCTGTCACACCAACCACCTGCATGTCCTCTCTCACCACATCCATAAACCTTATCTTAGGCCTTCCTCTTTTCCTGTTACCTGGCAGCTTCATCCTTAGCATCTTTTCCCCAATATACTCTGCATCCCTCCTCAGCACATGTCCAAACCAATGTAATCTTGCCTCTCTGGCTTTGTCTCCAAACATTCCAACCTGGGCTGACCCTCTAATATACTTATTCCTAATCCTGTCCATCCTCGTCACACCCAGTGCAAATCTTAACATCTTCAACTCTGCCATGTCAAGCTGTGACTCCTGCCTTTTTGCCAATGCTACTGTCTCCAACCCATATAACATAGCTGGTCTCACTAACCTCTTGCAGACCTTCCCTTTCACTCTTACTGGTACTCATCTGTCACAAATCACTCCTGACACTCTTCTCCACCCACTCCATCCTGCCTGTACTCTCTTCTTCACCTCTCTTCCACACTCACCATTACTCTGAACTGTTGATCCCAAGTACTTAAACTCATTCACCTTCGCCACCTCTACTCCCTGCATCCTCACCATTCCTCTGTCCTCCCTCTCATTCACACACATATATTCTGTCTTAGTCCTGCCGACCTTCATTCCTGTTCTCTCTAGAGCATATCTCCACCTCTCCAGGGTCTCCTCCACCTATTCCCTACTCTCACTACAGATCACAATGTCATCTGCAAACATCATAGTCCACGGGGACTCCTGCCTGATCTCATCTGTCAACCTGTCCATCACCATTGCAAATAAGAAAGGGCTCAGAGCTGATCCTTGATGTAATCCCACCTCCACCTTAAACGCATCCATCACTCTCACTGCAGACCTCACCGCTGTCACACTACCCTCGTACATATCCTGTACCACTCTTACATACTTCTCTGACACTCCCGACTTCCTCATACAGTACCACAACTCCTCACTAGGCACCCTGTCATATGCCTTCTCTAAATCTACAAAGACACAATGCAACTCCTTCTGACCTTCTCTGTACTTCTCCATCAACACTCTCAGAGCAAACATCGCATCTGTAGTGCTCTTTCCTGGCATGAAACCATACTGCTGATCACTAATCATCACCTCCCTTCTTAAAATAGCTTCCACTACTCTTTCCCATAACTTCATGCTGTGACTGATCAGTTTAATCCCTCTGCAGTTACTACAGCTCTGCACATCACCCTTATTCTTAAAAATCGGTACCAAAACACTTTTTCTCCATTCCTCAGGGATCCTCTCACTTTCCAAGATTTCATTAAACAATCTAGTTAAAAACTCCACTGCCATTTCACCTGAACACCTCCATGCTTCCACAGGTATGTCATCTGGACCAACAGCCTTTCCATTCTTCATCCTCTTCATAGCTATCCTTACTTCCTCCTTGCTAATCCACTGCACTTCATGATTCACTATCCGCACATCATCCAACCTTCTCTCCCTCTCATTCTCTTCATTCATCAACCCCTCAAAGTATTCTTTCCATCTGCTCAACACACTCTCCTCGCTTGTGAGTATGTTTCCCTCATTATTCTTTATCACCCTTACCTGCTGCACATCTTTACTAGCTCGGTCCCTCTGTCTAGCCAATTGGTACAGGTCCTTTTCTCCCTCCTTAGTGTCCAACCTTTTATACAACTCTTCATACGCCTTATCCTTAGCCTTCGCCACCTCTCTCTTTGCCATGCACCAAATCTCCTTATATTCTTGTCTACTTTCTTCATCTCTTTGACAACCCAACTTCTTCTTCGCCAACCTCTTTCTCTGTATACTCTCCTGTACTTCTTCATTCCACTACCAGGACTCCTTGTCCTCCTTCCTCTTTCCAGATGTCACACCAAACACCCTTCTAGCCATCTCTCTTACTAGCTCTGCTGTAGTTACCCAGCTATTTGGTAACTCTTCATTGCCACCCAGTGCCTGTCTTAACTCTTCCCTGAACATCACCTCACAATTACCCTTTTTCAATTTCCACCATTTGATCCTTGGTGCTGCCTTCACACTCATCCTCCTCTTCTTGATCACCAATGTCATCCTACAAACCACCATCCTATGCTGCCTAACTACACTTTCCCCTGTCACCACTTTACAGTCTCCAATCTCCTTCAGATTGGCCCTTCTACATAAGATATAATCCACCTGTCTGCATCTTTCTCCACTCCTGTATGTCACCCTGTGCTCCTCCCTCTTGTTAAAATACGTATTCATCACAGCCATGTCAATCCTTTTCACAAAATCCACTACCATCTGACCTTCTGCATTCCTTTGCTTAACACCATAACTATCCATCACTTCCTCATCCCCTCTGTTCCCTTCACCAACATGCCCATTGAAATCTGCTCCAATCACCAGTCTCTCACCCTTGGGTACAGTCATCACCACTTCATCCAACTCACTCCAAAATTTTTCTTTCTCATCCATCGCATACCCAACTTGTGGAGCAAATGCATGCAGTACAAATTTTTTATCTCATTCAACAGCTATGAGCCAGACATTAAAAAATATATAATAAATTGTTTAGAAAGGCAGAAAACTTCCTTCCATAATGTTTTATACTGGGGAAAACTACAAAAGAGAAGTTTTGTTTAACCCTAAGGTATGCATGCCAAATTTCAACTAATGTGCATATGTTTAAAACTAATTTTTTTATAAGATAACTTTATAAATTCATATTTGTTACAGTGGGTAACTAGATCAATAATACATATTGTCTCACAGGTAAACTAAACTGGCTCAGTTTATTAGCAGTTAAAGTAACAGTTTGAGTACGTCAGAGAAAATGGAAAGTAATTTAAGAAGCTGATTTGTTCCTTTTTATTGGAATTACATGATGCCTCAATGATCTTTAACTTCAAGAAAAAGTAGTTTTAAATAGCATGGTGGCTTTAATTAAATGTACTTAACAGACAATGCATTATTTTCTTTGGAGTTTTTGATTGACTATATTCTTTATACGTGTACAACATCAGACAGCAATCTTTGAAAAATGTGAAGATTGTCTCAGTTTATTTTCACTTTTCAAGCTTATATTTTGCTCCATAAAATGAACTATAAGAGTAATTTAGTATCACTTAATTTAAACCAATCTCTGCAACTGACTGTGAATGCTGTACTTATTCACTCTTTTAGTATATTCATTTGTCTGTTGTACTATTACCTCAACGACATTCAGTGGTAATTGCACATTTTTGTTGAATATAGGTTTTTCAGTTTCTGCACCATGAGGGTAAGTAGCTCCAGCCAATTAGTGAGACTTTGCAACTAGGTAGAAGCAATAAAATGCTCCCCTCAGCAAAAAGGTGCTACTCTACTACTGTTTGTGGCATAATATTCAAACCTTTATATATGTATGTGTGTATGTATGTATTTTCATCCTTACAGATGTGCAGTTCCCCATAGATTTGAATTTTAATCACTTTTTTCTAGATGTGATAGATGCAGACTTCTGGCTCATTTTATTAGACATAAGCTCTGAAACCTGAAACCCTGTTTTTGTTTTGAGTAGTAACCTCAGTATAAAAATCATTATCACTTCCAAATGCAAGAGGTTTGTTAACTATGTAAATCATGTGTCTGTGGAGAGAAAATCCAGTGATACTATTCTGAACTGAATGGCTATGCTGACGATCTCTTGTTCTTGCCTACATTTTAGGAAAAGTAAAGCAAATACAGAAAATGACCTTACCAAAGGTATTACTGCCCACACAAAATGATAACAAGCAAAAATAATGGCAACTACAACCATGAAGTGAAGTCCAAGGTTTAATCACAATAAAAGCAGTATAAAAACAAAGCAAACATACTGATGTGTAAGTGCTTTCAGGCTAATGCCCTTCTTCAGACATTTTCCTAAAAGTAAAGGCAGTTCATATACAAAGTTCCAAGCAATAGCAAATCAATAATTTACCCGCCTTTTCTTTAGGGCTGGCTTAAGGGAAATTACATCATTAAGTGCTGGGAATCTATGAGCTGTTAGCTCAATAATCCGTCTAGATTCCTGATATTCCATTTCATTAACCAAGACACCCCCCTTAAACTTTTGTGTATGCTCTGTATAACAGAAAACTTAAAATCATGTCCTGGAAATTGTTGAATATGTTGATATAAGGCATTGTGTTCATTATGTAGCCTAATGGCAGATGAATGATTCAATATTCTATTCTTTAACATACAGTTCATCTTTCCTACATAAAAACTTGCACATGATTTACATATAGCTATGTAAATAACATTCATTGTTTTACAGTTGGCATATATATCAAAATAATACATTTTCCTAGAAGTGGGATATATGAACATTGTTTCTGTATTTACATGAGTGCATGCCTTGCATGACCCGTAAAGTCTAGTCCCCTTTAATCTGGGCTTAAAATGTGTTACCTTATTTCCTTCATGGCATAGCAAATCTCTCAGATTTTTATTTCTCCTAAACCCAAATAATGGCTCTTCCCCCACTACCTTCTTTATCTTCTCACCTGTAAGAAGAATTTTCCAATTTCATCTTATAACGTCACATACCCCATGTATATTGTTACTGTAAGTGAACATAATCCTCATTTTATTCTCTTGTAATCGGGGGTTGTTAACTCTCGTATGTTCCTCATGATCCTGAGCTAACCAAGGGCAGATCCTATCCTTCCTTTGTCCCACTCTTCCCTGAATAACACCCTCTACCCTTTGTTCATTATACCCTCTTTGTAAGAAATTGTATTTCAAATTATTCACTTCCATGGCAAATATATCCTCATCCATACATAACCTTGATATCCTACCTAACTGTCCTGCCACTATATTGTCAAAAGTAAACCTCGGATGCATACTATCCTGTGTAAGCAGATTATTTCTCCAGCATTCTTTTCTGTAAAGTGTGGTTTTAAAACAATAATGGTCTTGCATAATTCTTACATCCAAAAAAATCCAACTCAGTTCTCGAATACCTCATGGAAAACCTTAAAAAGGAAGTAGTAGATTCTAAATCATCTACAAAGGCCTCTATTTCATGCAACTCGCCTTCCCACAACAAAAAATATCATCTACAAAATGCTTGTAGAAACATACAATGTTAAACCATTCATGATGTTGTCTTAATACATGGTGTTGTTCCCAAAATACCAACACTAAGTTGGCATATGTACTGGCACAAGGGGTACCCATGGCCACCCCTTGTACCTGATGATAATGTTTGCTTTGGCAGGAAAAAACATTGCATTCTAAAACCTATTTAACTAACTCAGTGATTAAGTCTGGTGTTATTGATATCAAATAAACACAAATCACTGATTAAATTGGACAGAGCAGTCAGTCCATATTCATTACTTATCACAGTAAAAAGGTGTTTTACATCTAAGGTTACCATAATATATGTTTTCCTGACCTCTTTGACCTTAATACATTCACTTAAACTTGTTAGAAAATGACGTGTATCCTTCAGAATATGTGTAATGTGTGTTACTACAGAACTTAAGGTACATTCCACTGGAGATATTTTCTGTCATCCTCCCCCTGCCTGATACTATTGGCATTAATGTGGGATTATTGATGTCCTTATGTATTTTTGGTAAGGCCTTCAAAATGGGAATGACAGGATGTTCTATCCATAAGAACTTATATAGCTCCATTTCCATTAGTCCTATATCTTTCAATTCTCCTAACTTACATCTGATTCTAGAAATCAGAGTATTGACAATAATGGGGGATATTTGTACAAAAGTAGAAGTATCTGATAACATCTCAGTTAATTTTGTATGATTAACATCCTTATTTATAATAACTACTGCTCCTCCTTTGTCAGCAAATTTAATAATGATTTGCTTATTCTGCTGTAAAGCCAACAAAGCTTGTTTCTGCATTTGTGTTAAGTTATAAAACTTCTTATTGTAATTACATTGTAAATAACCCCGATTTCCTGTTCACATACCTTTATAAAGGTGTTCATGGTGGAATTAAATAAAGGAACAAAGGAGCTGGGTTGCCTTAAGGGTCCATGTCGGTTAGAAATATTGTTGGCAAACATATCTTTTAACATAACAATCCTACCAAACATCATTATATCCAGTATTACATCACTGAAGTTACTATTGCAACTAGGAACAAAGGTAAGCCCATTGTTCAACACATATATCTCAGTTTCAGATAAAACATAATCAGATAAATTATATATAATGCTAGTATTGTCATCAGTTATTGAGAAGCCCTGCATGTCTTGGCTTCTCTCATTTCCTGCTATGCCCTCCTCCACTCGTTTTACTTCTTCACTGGTGCTGGTAAAAAAGGAAAAGAACGCTGGTTGTTCTCTGTTAACCGAAAGGTTTTAGGTCTCCCCCCATGTGTATAGAAATATCCCCTGTCTCCACTATATTATCTATTGCCTGGATCCTGGCATCCTGTGAGGCCATTGAAGTCTTATTAGCAAAACGATTGTCTCTTGTTTCATTCTGACCAGGATCTATTGTTATATTAGTATTTGCATCATTACTGTCTATTCTCCCTGAACCAACAGCAAGTGTTACTGTCGTTCGGTTTCTGGCATCTTCCTGGTTGACGTCAGTCAAACTCGATTGATTCAACATTGCATTATGCCACTTAACATTATTGGCTGATTCCTTGTTGACCCTGAAACTGTTCTACCTTGGTTTCCAAGTGGATGGAAACCTTTCCTCAGTCCGTACTGAATCAACAGTTTGAGTATCTGTATTGGTGTGATTTTCTTTTGGCCAGACAAATATCCAACCTGTTGAAAAGACATTATAGTCTCTTGTGAGTTTTTTCATTTTGGTTTGCTGTACCTTTTTGTCCAATACTGGCAATGAGCAAAAAGCTTCATCCATTCTGTTTTATATATATATATATATATATATATATATATATATATATATATATATATATATATATATATATCCACACTGTATTCCACAGCCAGTTGCCATTATAGTTCATCTATCTCTTCCACCAATTCTTTCTCCTGCAGTGCAAAAAAGTCTAAAAGCAGCCGCATGCAAGAGAAACCTGTCTCTATGTTGATTTGTTGCCACTTCACCATTAGTGTGGGGTATATATCCCCTTGTGTGGGTATGCATAACACCCTCATGCATCTTGGAACCAACCCAAACTTCAGGCAAGCTTCAAAGTGGTAATGCTGCCATTCCAGCCATTTTAGTTTAGTCACTTTGTTTATTAAACTATTAAGTAACTCTCCAAAGATCAAATTATTCTTTGTACTCACTGCAGGGATGGGATGTTGTGCTGTTGGCAATCATAGATCCAAATTAAGAAAGCGGTTGCCATTTGTAAAAATATTCCTTTTGACTTTATCAGCCCAAGTAGAATGGGTACCTTGTTTTACAACTCCAGATACACCAGCGGACTCCTCCATCATGTGTAAGGTTTTCAGCAAAAGTGGAAATCCAAGCAGATACACAAGATGACCTTACCAAAGGTTGTACTGCCCGCACAAAATGATAACAAGCAAAAATAATGGCAACAACCACCACTAAGTGAAGTCCAAGGTTTAATCACAATAAAAGCAGTATAATAATAGAGCAAACGTACTGATGTGTAAGTGCTTTCAGGCTAATGCCCTTCTTCAGACATTTTACTAAAAATAAAGGCAGTTCTTATACAAAGTTCCAACCAATCACAAATCAATAATTTACCCACCTTTTCTTTTGGTCTGGCTTAAGGGGAATTACATCATTATGTCCAGGGAATCTATGAGCTGTTAGCTCTATAATCCATCTAGATTCCTGATACTCCATTTCATTAACCAAGTCCCCCCTAAAACCTTTTTGTATGCTCTATATAACAGCAAACTTAAAATCATGTCCTGGAAATTAAATTGTTGAATATGTTGATATAAGGCATTGTGTTCATTATGTAGCCTAATGGCAGACAAATGATTCAATATTCTATTCTTTAACATACAGTTCGTCTTCCCTACATACAAACTTGCACATGATTTACATATAGCTATGTAAATCACATTCATTGTTTTACAGTTGGCATATGTATCAAAATAATACATTTTCCTAGAAGTGGGATATATGAACATTGTTTCTGTATTTACATGAGTGCATGCCTTGCATGACCCATAAGGTCTAGACCCCTTTAACCTGGGTTTAAAATGTGTTACCTTATTTCCTTCATGGCATAGCAAATCTCTCAGATTTTTATTTCTCCTAAACCCAAATAATGGCTCTTCCCCACTACCTTCTTTATCTTCTCACCTGTAAGAAGAATTTTCCAATTTCATCTTACAACGTCACATACCCCATGTATATTGTTACTGTAAGTGAACATAAGCCTCATTTTATTCTCTTGTAATCGGGGCTTGTTAACTCTCGTATGTTCCTCATGATCCTGAGCTAACCAAGGGTGGATCCTATCCTTCCTTTGTCCCACTCTTCTCTGAATAACACCCTCTACCCTATGTTCATTATACCCTCTTTGTAAGAAATTGTGTTTCAAATTATTCACTTCCATGGCAAATATATCCTCATCCGTACATAACCTTGATATCCTACCTAACTGTCCTGCCACTATATTGTCAAAAGTAAATCTCGGATGCATACTATCCTGTGTAAGCAGATTATTTCTCCAGCATTCTTTTCTGTAAAGTGTGGTTTAAAACCATAATGGTCTTGCATGATTCTTGCATCCAAAAAATCCAACTCAGTTCTGCAATACCTCATGGAAAACCTTAAAAAGGAAGTAGTAGATTATAAATAATCTACAAAGGCCTCTAGTTCTTGCAACTCACCTTCCAACAACAAAAAAAAAATCATCTACAAAATGCTTGTAGAAACATATATTGTTAAACCATTCATGATGTTGTCCTAGTATATGGTGTTGTTCCCAAAATGCCAAAACTAAGTTGGCATATGTTCTGGCACAATGGGTACCCATGACCATCCCTTGTACCTGACGATAATGTTTACTTTGGCAGGAAAAACATTGCATTCTAAAACCTATTTAAGTAACTCGATAATTAGTCTTGTCTTATTGATATCAAATAAACACAAATCACTGATTAAACTGGACAGAGCACTCAGTCCATATTCATTACTTATCACAGTAAAAAGGTTTTTTTACATCTAAGGTTACCATAATATATGTTTTCCTGACCTCTATGACCTTAATACATTCACTTAAACTTGTTAGAAAATGACCTGTATCCTTCAGAGTATGTGTAATGTGTGTTACTACAGATCTTAAGGTACATTCCACCCAAATGGAGATATTTTCTGTCATCCTCCCCCTGCCTGATACTATTGGCATTAATGTGGGATTATTGATGTCCTTATGTATTTTTGGTAAGGCTTTAAAATGGGAATGACAGGATGTTCTATTCATAAGAACTTATATAGTTCCATTTCCATTAGTCCCATATCTTTCAATTCTCCTAACTTACATCTGATTCTAGAAATCAGAGAATTGACAATAATAGAGGATATTTGTACAAAAGTAGAAGTATATGATAACATCTCAGTTAATTTTGTATGATTAAAATCCTTATTTATAATAACTACTGCTCCTCCTTTGTCAGCAGATTTAATAATGATTTGCTTATTCTGCTGTAAAGCCAACAAAGCTTGTTTCTGTGTTTGTGTTAAGTTATAAAACTTCTTATTGTAATTACATTGTAAAAACCCCCGATTTCCTCTTCACATACCTTTATAAAGGTGTTCATGGTGGAATTAAATGAAAGAACAAAGGAGCTGGGTTGCCTTAAGGGTCCATGTCGGTTAGAAATATTGTTGGCAAACATATCTTTTAACATAACAATCCTACCAAACATCAGTAAATCCAGTATTACATCACTGAAGTTACTATTGCAACTAGGAACAAAAAAAAGCCCTTTGTTCAACACATATATCTCAGTTTCAGATAAGACATAATCAGATAAATTATATATAATGCTAGTATTGTCACCAGTTATTGAGAAGCCCTGCATTTCTTGGCTTCTCTCATTTCCTGCTATGCCCTCCTCCACTCGTTTTACTTCTTCACTGGTGCTGGTAAAAAAGGAAAAGAACGCTGGTTGTTCTCTGTTAACCGAAAGGTTTTAGGTCTCCCCCCATGTGTATAGAATCTTCCCCTGTCTCCACTATATTATCTATTGCCTGGATCCTGGCATCCTGTGAGGCCATTGAAGTCTTATTAGCAAATCGATTGTCTCTTGTTTCATTCTGACCAGGATCTGTTATATTAGTATTTGCATCATTACTGTCTATTCTCCATGAACCAACAGCAAGTGTTACTGTCGATCGGTTTCTGGCGTCTTTCTGGTTGACGTCAGTCAAACTCGATTGATTCAACATTGCATTATGCCACTTAACATTATTGGCTGATTCCTTGTTTACCGTGAAACTGTTCTACCTTGGTTTCCAAGTGGATGGAAACCTTTCCTCAGTCCGTATTGAATCAACAGTTTGATTATCTGTATTGGTGTGATTTTCTTTTGGCCAGACAAATATCCAACCTGTTGAAAAGTCATTATAGTCTCTCGTGAGTTTTTTCATTTTGGTTTGCTGTAACTTGTTGTCCAATACTGGCAATGAGCAAAATGCTTCATCCATTCTGTTTTATATATGTGTATATATATATATATATATATATATATATATCTCCACACTGTATTCCACAGCCAGTTGCCATTATAGTTCATCTATCTCTCCCACCAATTCTTTCTCCTGCAGTGCAAAGAAGTCTAAAAGCAGCCGCATGTAAGAGAAACCTGTCTCTATGTTGATTTGTTGCCACTTTGCCATTAGTTTGGGGTATATATCCCCTTGTGTGGGTATGCATAACACCCTCATGCCTCTTGGAACCAATCCAAACTTCAGGCAAGCTTCAAAGTGGTAATGCTGCCATTCCAGCCATTTTAATTTAGTCACTTTGTTTATTAAACTATTAAGTAACTCTCCAAAGATCAAATTATTCTTTGTACTCACTGCAGGGATGGAATGTTGTGCTGTTGGAGATCATAGATCCAAATTAAGAAAGTGGTTGCCATTTGAAAAAAAGATTCCTTTTGACTTTATCAGCCCAAGTAGAATGGGTACCTTGTTTTACAACTCCAGATACACCAGCGGACTCCTCCATCATGTGCAAGGTTTTCAGCAAAAGTGGAAATCCAAGCAGATACACAAGATGACCTTACCAAAGGTTGTACTGCCCGCACAAAATGATAACAAGCAAAAATAATGGCAACAACCACCACTAAGTGAAGTCCAAGGTTTAATCACAATAAAAGCAGTATAAAAACAGAGCAAACGTACTGATGTGTAAGTGCTTTCAGGCTAATGCCCTTCTTCAGACATTTTACTAAAAATAAAGGCAGTTCTTATACAAAGTTCCAACCAATCACAAATCAATAATTTACCCACCTTTTCTTTTGGTCTGGCTTAAGGGGAATTACATCATTATGTCCAGGGAATCTATGAGCTGTTAGCTCTATAATCCATCTAGATTCCTGATACTCCATTTCATTAACCAAGTCCCCCCTAAAACCTTTTTGTATGCTCTATATAACAGCAAACTTAAAATCATGTCCTGGAAATTAAATTGTTGAATATGTTGATATAAGGCATTGTGTTCATTATGTAGCCTAATGGCAGACAAATGATTCAATATTCTATTCTTTAACATACAGTTCATCTTTCCTACATAAAAACTTGCACATGATTTACATATAGCTATGTAAATCACATTCATTGTTTTACAGTTGGCATATGTATCAAAATAATACATTTTCCTAGAAGTGGGATATATGAACATTGTTTCTGTATTTACATGAGTGCATGCCTTGCATGACCCGTAAAGTCTAGACCCCTTTAACCTGGGTTTAAAATGTCTTACCTTATTTCCTTCATGGCATAGCAAATCTCTCAGATTTTTATTTCTCCTAAACCCAAATAATGGCTCTTCCCCAATACCTTCTTTATCTTCTCACCTGTAAGAAGAATTTTCCAATTTCATCTTACAACGTCACATACCCCATGTATATTGTTACTGTAAGTGAACATAAGCCTCATTTTATTCTCTTGTAATCGGGGCTTGTTAACTCTCGTATGTTCCTCATGATCCTGAGCTAACCAAGGGCGGATCCTATCCTTCCTTTGTCCCACTCTTCTCTGAATAACACCCTCTACCCTATGTTCATTATACCCTCTTTGTAAGAAATTGTGTTTCAAATTATTCACTTCCATGGCAAATATATCCTCATCCGTACATAACCTTGATATCCTACCTAACTGTCCTGCCACTATATTGTCAAAAGTAAATCTCGGATGCATACTATCCTGTGTAAGCAGATTATTTCTCCAGCATTCTTTTCTGTAAAGTGTGGTTTAAAACCATAATGGTCTTGCATGATTCTTGCATCCAAAAAATCCAACTCAGTTCTGCAATACCTCATGGAAAACCTTAAAAAGTAAGTAGTAGATTCTAAATAGTCTACAAAGGCCTGTAGTTCTTGCAACTCACCTTCCAACAACAAAAAAAAAATCATCTACAAAATGCTTGTAGAAACATATATTGTTAAACCATTCATGATGTTGTCCTAGTACATGGTGTTGTTCCCAAAATGCCAAAACTAAGTTGGCATATGTACTGGCACAAGGGGTACCCATGACCATCCCTTGTACCTGACGATAATGTTTACTTTGGCAGGAAAAACATTGCATTCTAAAACCTATTTAAGTAACTCAATGATTAGTCTGGTCTTATTGATATCAAATAAACACAAATCACGGATTAAACTGGACAGAGCACTCAGTCCATATTCATTACTTATCACAGTAAAAAGGTTTTTTACATCTAAGGTTACCATAATATATGTTTTCCTGACCTCTATGACCTTAATACATTCACTGAAACTTGTTAGAAAATGACCTGTATCCTCCAGAGTATGTGTAATGTGTGTTACTACAGATCTTCAGGTACATTCCACCCAAACGGAGATATTTTCTGTCATCCTCCCCCTGCCTGATACTATTGGCATTAATGTGGGATTATTGATGTCCTTATGTATTTTTGGTAAGGCTTTAAAAATGGGAATGACAGAATGTTCTATCCATAAAACTTATATAGCTCCATTTCCATTAGTCCTATATCTTTCAATTCTCCTAACTTACATCTGATTCTAGAAATCAGAGTATTGACAATAATGGGGGATATTTGTACAAAAGTAGAAGTATATGATAACATCTCAGTTAATTTTGTATGATTAAAATCCTTATTTATAATAACTACTGCTCCTCCTTTGTCAGCAAATTTAATAATGATTTGCTTATTCTGTTGTAAAGCCAACAAAGCTTGTTTCTGTGTTTGTGTTAAGTTATAAAACTTCTTATTGTAATTACATTGTAAAAAACCTGATTTCCTCTTCACATACCTTTATAAAGGTGTTCATGGTGGAATTAAATAAAGGAACAAAGGTGCTGGGTTGCCTTAAGGGTCCATGTCGGTTAGAAATATTGTTGGCAAACATATCTTTTAACATAACAATCCTACCAAACATCATTAAATCCAGTATTACATCACTGAAGTTACTATTGCAACTAGGAACAAAAGTAAGCTCTTTGTTCAACACATATATCTCAGTTTCATATAAGACATAATCAGATAAATTATATATAATGCTAGTATTGTCATCAGTTATTGAGAAGCCCTGCATTTCTTGGCTTCTCTCATTTCCTGCTATGCCCTCCTCCACTCGTTTTACTTCTTCACTGGTGCTGGTAAAAAAGGAAAAGAACGCTGGTTGTTCTCTGTTAACCAAAAGGTTTTAGGTCTCCCCCCATGTGTATAGAATCTTCCCCTGTCTCCACTATATTATCTATTGCCTGGATTCTGGCATCCTGTGAGGCCATTGAAGTCATATTAGCAAAACTATTGTCTCTTGTTTCATTCTGACCAGAATCTGTTTTTATATTAATATTTGTATCATTACCATTTATTCTCCCTGAACCAACAGCAAGTGTTACTGTCATTTGGTTTCCAGCGTCTTCCTGGTTGACGTCAGTCAAACTCGATTGATGCAATGTTGCATTATGCCACTTAACATTATTGGCTGATTCCTTGTTGACCCTGAAACTATTCTACCTTGGTTTCCAAGTGGATGGAAACCTTTCCTCAGTCCATATTAAATCAACAGTTTGAGTATCTGTATTGATGTGATTTTCTTTCGACCTGACAAATATCTGACCTGTCATTATGGTCTCTTATGACTTTTTTCATATTATTTTGTTGTAACTTTTGTCCAATACTGTCAACAAGCAAAAAGCTTCATCCATTCTGTTAGTATATATCTCCTCACTGTATTCCACATCCAGTCACCGTTGTAGTTCATCTATCTCTTCCACCAATTCTTTCTCCTGCGGTGCAAAAAAGTCTAAAATCATCCGCATGTAAGAGAAACTTGTCTCTATGTTGATTTGTTGCCACTTCGCTATTAGTTCGCTGTATATATCCCCTTGTGTGGGCATGCATAACACCCTCATGCCTCTTGGAACCAACCCAAACTTCAGGCAAGCTTCAAAGTGGTAACGCTGCCATTGCAGCCATTTTAGTTTAGTTATTTTGTTTATTAAACTATTCAGGAACTCTCCACAGATCAAATTATTCTTTGTACTCACTGCAGGGATGGAATATTGTGCTGTTGGAGATTGTAGATCCAAATTGAGTAAGGGGTTACCCTTTGAAGAAAGATTCCTTTTGACTTTATCAGCCTAAGTAGAATGGGTACCTTGTTTTACAACTCCAGATACACCAGCGGACTCCTCCATCATGTTTAAGGTTTTCACCAACAGTGGAAATCCAAGCAGATACAGAAGATGACCTTACCAAAGGTTGTACTGCCCACATGAAATGAGAACAAGCAAAAATTATGGCAAAAACCACCACAAAATGAAGTCCAAGGTTTAATCACTCAGCAAACTCGGAGCTACAATGTATAACATTAAGTATCCTGTTTTTTTGTTTATTTTGTTCTTTATTTCTTTGTTGTTTATAGCACTTTGTGTACTGTGTATTTTTTCTAGCTAGTCTCACTGTGTGTGAGGTATTAACTGGAAATTGTCCACTCTTATTAAGCATCTGTTAGGTTGTTTGTTTATGATAACTTGTTGCAGTTAAACTCTTTTTTTTCTAGTGGCTCCTTTAGCTGTTTAAAACTTTCATTTAAAGGCTCACTGCTGCTTTTCAGCTGTGAGTAACATTTCTGCAGTTTGTTCTAAGTAGTGGGGATATTTGTAGCATTTCCATATTCAGGCTTGTATTTGGGCCTAGTGTTTGTGGAGGCTGTGTGTCTGAGCACATAATTCAGGGATATCTTGTTTTAGCCAAAGCCATCAGGCATTTCAGTGAGAGAGAATTGTTTGAGGTCATTGGCTGACTGAGGTCTCCTGGACTACAGCTTAGACTAAGCACCTCATTGGTTCTTTTGAGATTTCTTTCTTAAAAGCTGTCTCAGGTTTCAACTTTCTGTTACCTAAGAAGCTCAGTTGTGAGTGTTCAGCCATTTTACAGTGAGCTGATCGAAGGAAGGACACTCAGCAAACTCGAGCTACAATATATAACATTAAGTATCCTGTTTTTTGTTTATTTTGTTCTTTATTTCTTTGTTGTTTATAGCACTTTGTGTACTGTGTATTGTTTCTAGCTAGTTTCACTGTGTGTGAGGTATTAACTGGAAATTGTCCACTCTTATTAAGCATCTGTTGGGTTGTTTGTTTATGATAACTTGTTGCAGTTAAACTCTTTTTTCTAGTGGCTCCTTTAGCTGTTTAAAACTTTTATTTAAAGGCTCACTGCTGCTTTTCAGCTGTGAGTAACATTTCTGCAGTTTGTTCTAAGTAGTGGGGATATTTGTAGCATTTCCATATTCAGGCTTGTATTTGGGCCTAGTGTTTGTGGAGGCTGTGTGTCTGAGCACATAATTCAGGGACATCTTGTTTTAGCCAAAGCCATCAGGCATTTCAGTGAAAGAGAATTGTTTGAGGTCATTGGCTGACTGAGGTCTCCTGGACTACAGCTTAGACTAAGCACCTCATTGGTTCTTTTGAGATTTCTTTCTTAAAAGCTGTCTCAGGTTTCAACTTTCTGTTAACTAAGAAGCTCAGTTGTGAGTGTTCAGCCATTTTACAGTGAGCTGATCGAAGGAAGGACACTCAGCAAACTCGGAGCTACAATATATAAAATTTAGTATCCTGTTTTTTTTTTATTTTGTTCTTTTTTTCTTTGTTGTTTATTACACTTTGTGTACTGTGTTTTTTTCTAGCTAGTTTCACTGTGTGTGAGGTATTAACTGGAAATTGTCCACTCTTATTAAGCATCTGTTGGGTTGTTTGTTTATGATAACTTGTTGCAGTTAAACTCTTTTTTCTAGTGGCTCCTTTAGCTGTTTAAAACTTTCATTTAAAGGCTCACTGCTGCTTTTCAGCTGTGAGTAACATTTCTGCTGTTTGTTTCCCACCCTCCCTCCGTGTTGGTATAGTGTTTTTATAGTTGGTGGCTTTGCAGTTGCCCGCCCCTAGTATAAATTTGATCTGGGACCCACCTCCCAGTCTAGTGTCATTACCTCATTCTACCCAGTACAGGGAGAGCATTTGAGAAGGCCAATCAGCTTAGTTTCTGCTACTCCTTTCTCTCTTTCCAAAAAAAAAAAAAAAAAAATGTATCTGCTTTTACTGTATTTGTGTTTTTTCCTACTTTATTTTGCTTTTGCGTCATCTTAAAAGTACTCAATTGTATTTATTACTGCTTGGTGTAACTCATTGTAAGCCTTTTAGTTTAAGCACCTGGGCTTCAGACCAGTTTTACATTAGGAAGGTTTGTGGTTTGCACTGTAGTGGCAGAACAGGTAGCTTACATCCTTCTAAGTTGGGAACTGCTGATTGAGGGCTCAGTGTCTGTTATTCTAAAAGTGTATTAATTATGGTTTAAGCACTTGGGCTTGAGGCCAGTTATTTTACATTAAAAGGGTTCGTGTTCTGCACTCTTGTGGAAGGAGAGGCTGGACTCTGTCCTTCTGAGCTGGGAATTTCTGGTTAAAGCTTATAGTGCCTGCATATTTGAACTGCTTCTTACTGAAATTGGTACACCTCGTTTGCTGTAGCATAGACTAGATCCAGGCCTGCTGAATCTAGCTTTGTTTGTATAACTTGAGCACTAATCCAGGCATTCTTTAATGTATTCAGTTGTATGTATTACTGCTGGTAGTAACTTGATTAAAGTGTAGCTATCATTTCTAAGTCTTTTGGATTAAGCACTTGGGCTTCAGACCAGTTGTTTTACATTAGGAAGGTTTGTGGCCTGCACTGTGGTGACAGGACAGGTAGCTTACATCCTTCTAAGTTGGGAACTGCTGATTGAGAGCTCAGTGTCTGTTATTCTAAAAGTGTATTAGTTCTGGTTTAAGCACTTGTGCTTCAGGCCAGTTATTTTACATTAAGAAGGATTGCGGTCTGCACTCTTGTGGGAGGAGAGGCTGGACTCTGCCCTTCTGAGCAGGGAATTTCTGGTTAGAGGCTTATAGTGCCTGCATATTCTAACTGTTTCTTACTGAAATTGGTACACCTTGTTTGCTGTAGCATAGACTAGATCCAGGCCTGCTGAATCTAGCTTTATTTGTATGCTTGTTGTTTATTTCCCTGAAATGCTAATTCCACCTAAAACACAGCCTTTTAGCACTTCTGTGGATCCCTAGTGATATCTGCATTGCTTACTGTACTTATTTCCTTGTTTCACTTGAAAGAAAGTTACTGTTTGTCGTTTTTGCATTTAAGTTACCTGTAGCACATTGCATTTAAGTTACCTGGCACTTGCTCACTAAAGCAATTATATAAGTCAGCTCTAAAAAATTAAAAGCACTACACCCTCACAAACTCCCCTTGAGT
This sequence comes from Protopterus annectens, assembly GCF_019279795.1. NCBI lineage: Eukaryota > Metazoa > Chordata > Ceratodontiformes > Protopteridae > Protopterus > Protopterus annectens. Next base: position 172,142,700 of record NC_056741.1, on the reverse strand, counting down.
ACCTTGTTCCCCATTGGCCCTTTTTTTCAATTATAAAGGAATTCCCAATACTATTCTAGCATGTCCAAAGGTCAGTTGTCAATCTCCTCTCCGGTCCAGCTGGTGAATCTGGGAATCTTGAGGCAATGTTACAACTGCCTCATGTACACAGACAACCCTCTCCTCCTCCCAACAAATTCCAACACATGTGAGAGATGCAACCATATAGCCAAACTGGAGGCTAAGCTCTCTCAACTCAGTACTGGCATAACCAGCCGGGAGGAGAAGGAAACCACACTCATTACAATTCCAGTCTCACATAGACCTACCACGACAACAAACCAAACACATAAACACACAAAACATACTGGAGGCTCTAAATAAAAATCTGCCTAAGCAGCAGAGACCTCCAAAGCAGACACCCAAGCAACCGCTACCCCAAAACAAAACACGTGCAACACATAGCTCACAAAGCCAGTGTGCCGAACAGTCACAGCCCTTAAGGCTAAACAACACACCTGATACACTTGTAATAGGTGACTCTATCGTCAGGCACACTGACGTCCCGCTCACCAGGCTGAACAAGGAGAAGGTCACGGTGAGCTGCCTGTCGGGCGCTAGGATCCGCCACATAACACAAGCACTCAGGTCACTCCAAGGCAAGTACAAATATGACTCAGTCATTGTCCATGCTGGTGTGAATGACCTGAGACGTACCTCCCTGGACTACATGAAAAGAGGCATAGAGGAGCTCTCTGAGCATGTAGCCCAGGCCGGTATGACCCTGACCTTGAGTAGCATCTTACCCTCACCAAGAATGATGCCACAATATGAAGACAAGATGATCAATTTCAACAATTGGCTTAAGTGTTGGTGTCATTCAAAGGGGATCCAATGCCTGTCAGCCTGGAATGACATGCTCGACAAGCCACGATGCTTCGCTAGGGACGGCTTGCACCTGTCATCCCTGGGCTTTTGGATATTGGCAAAGGCTCTTGCTACCCCCATAGTGCCTTTTTTGGCAAGGCTCAAAAGACAAACCCACCTCCATAGGTATCACAAGGGATAAGAAACTAAGAGTAATGCTACTCAAAGCCAGAAGTCTAAACCTCAAGATGCACACACTCGAAACTCTCCTTAGCATGGAGAACATCGATATCTGTGCAGTAACAGAAACCTGGTTCAAGGCTCCCGAGAGCATCCCAGCACTACCAGGTTATACCTCATACCATGCTTTTCAGCCCCAAAACTTGGACCGAACCACAAAAGGAGGGGGAGTATCAATATTCGTCAAAGATACCCACACCTCCAGGTTGGTGGCACAGCACGAAGCATCAGAGACTATCCATGTGCAACTAACTGTGGGTAAAACTGCCTTCCAGTTTATAGCCTGCTACAGACCACCCTCCCAAACACAGGAACCCCACTTGGCCTTCCTGAGAATACTGGAAAATATGAAGGTCTCTCCAAACACCATTATATTGGGCGACTTCAACTACCCAAACATAGACTGGGAGCATTACTCTAGCTCCAACACCCTAGCCCAAAGGTTCCTAGAATTTATAAACTCAAATGCTATGGAACAACTTGTTACCACTCCCACAAGAGGCGAAAACATACTGGACCTGATCATCACCAACATGGGGACACTATGCTCCAGACCAGAAGTGTATCCCTCACTGGTAAGATCAGACCATAAACTAATCTCACTGGATATTCACATCCCGACCCCACCCCCTGCCCAGAAAACCACAGTGAAAAACTTCTCTAAAGCAAATTTCACACGCCTCAAAACCAAGGCGAAATCCTTCAAAGCCCCCGGGCCTGTGGAAAATACGGCCCAGACTGCAGAATCCTTTATAAACGCATTCTATGAACACCTTCAGGAATGCATGGATCATGCAATCCCAAATAAAACCAAGACCCAATCCTCCAAAGGCAGGCGTCCTGTCTGGTGGACCCCAGCCATAAACAAACTATACAATAGAAGGAGGAAGCTACTACATGATAGAGCAAAATCCCAAAAAGGGAAGGCATCTCTGATCAGTATTAGCAAAACTACAGGCACTCATAAAATCGTCTAAGGCCAGCTTCAAGAGAAAAATTGCACAGGACACTAAGGATAATCACAAGGCTTTCTTTAGTTATGTTAGGAACCTGGGTGGGAATTCCCAGATATGCTCAGAATTAGTCCAAAATGACAAAAATACACCGAGCCCACAGACATTGCCAAAATCCTAGCTGACAGGTTCAGTGCAAACTTCTCCCCTCTCCCCACCAAAGGGCAAATATCTATCCCAACAGAGTGCTGCCCCCCTGACATCTCAGATGCTCAGGTAAGAGCCGCCCTCTCCAAAGCAAAAAACACAGCATCAATGGGACCAGATGGTGTCCCGGGTTGCGTCCTACATGAACTCCAAGAAGAGCTAAACCCAAACATAAAACTACTGTTCAATCTTAGCCTTACTACAGGATATGTACCCAAAGAGTGGCGTACAGCAACAGTGGTCCCTCTCCACAAAGGTGGTGCTTCAACGGATCCTGGAAAATATCACCCCATAAGCCTGACTAGCTTGGTCTGCAGAGCTATGGAAAGGATCATCATGGACCTCATAAATAAAGATATTGGGGACCTACAGACACTGGATCCTACCCAGTTTGGCTTTGTTAAGGGCAGATCCTGCCTCTTAAACCTGGTCGATTTCTTTGAAACAGTCACCAAGGCCATTGACGAGGGGAAGGTGGTCCACACAGCCTACCTGGACCTCGCAAAAGCCTTCGATACAATACCCCACTCGGGCATTATAGATAAGCTCACCAGCTTAAATATAAACCCCTATGTCACTAGATGGGTTGCAAACTGGCTCAAGGACAGAACCCACATGGTTAGAATTGCTGGAGCCATGTCAGACTCCAATCCAGTTACAAGTGGCGTCCCACAAGGCTCAGTCCTGGGACCTCTCTTGTTCGGTATATATTTCTCAGCGGTACAGGCCAACACGGAAGGACTGTGGCTGACCAAGTTCGCAAATGACTGCAAACTGGGTGCCATAATCAACTCTCCAGCCAACACAAGCATCCTCCAAAAGGGCCTCATAGAAACAGACAACTGGTGCCAGAGCCATGGCCTCAAGCTAAACGCCAAAAAGTGTATAGTCATCCCCTTTGGCAAAAACAAAGTGCCCACAAATTACCACATAGGTGGTAATCCATTAAGTACAGAAGAAGTCATTAGGGACCTGGGGACCCAAGTTGATAGCAATCTCTCATTTGACAACCACGTGGCCAAAGTGGTTAAAGAAACATTTTATATAGCCCACCTAATCATGAAGGGATTCACATCTAGATCAGGGGAGGTCATCGTGCCTCTTTACTCATCCCTCATCAGGCCCATAATTGAGTACAATGCCCCTTTTGGGATGTACCTTACCAGACACCTGCAGCAACTGGAAAGACCCCAAAAGTACCTCACCAAGAGGATCAAAGGGCTCAAACAGATGCCATATGCTGCCGGTTAAAGAAACTCCAGCTCTACTCAGTGGCATACCGCCTGCTCAGAGGCGATCTGTGCCTGACGTATAAAGCCATGTCCAACCTGGAATTAATGGACATGCTGCACCTCAGAAAATCCAAATCCCATCGAGCTACGTGCTCGAGAGACTTGAACCTCAGCACTGAAATAAATAGGACATGCTGGAGGGACAGATTCATAACCCAGAGGCTCCCTTGACTGTGGAATAAAATCCTAGTCCAGGTTAGGCAGAGTCCCACATTGACTCTCTTCAAGAGGAATCTTGATGAGTGGATGGGAGATCGTAGGTTTACCCTGGCTATCACTTCTGTGTCACTGTTAGACAGAGGCACAGTATACTAACCTCAAAAAAAGGCATAGCAAAATTAATTTAAAATGGGTGGCGAAAGCCAAACACACTCTGGCTAGGCTTATAAATGCCCTAGGGCAGATAGCCTAGTATGAACCTATGAACCTATGAAAAGCAGTATAAAAACAGAGCAAACGTACTGATGTGTAAGCACTTTCAGATTAATGCCCTTCTTCAGACATTTTACTAAAAATAAAGGCAGTTCTTATACAAAGTTCCAACCAATCACAAATCAATAATTTATCAATTTCCAGGACATGATTTTAAGTTTGCTGTTATACAGAGCATACACAAAAATTTTTTTGTGGGGGGGGGGGGGACTTGCTTAATGAAATGGATTATCAGGAATCTAGATGGATTATTGAGCTAACAGCTCATAGATTCCCAGGACTTAATGATGTAATTCCCCTTAAGCCAGCCCTAAAGAAAAGGTGGGTAAATTAAAGAGTTAATTGTACATGCAAATTAAATTTATCTGTTACTGGATAGCTCTGCCAGTATGTTAATTGAATACTTTCTTTTTTGTTGTCTATGTGCTGAGAGAGAGTTAGTCTTGAGAAACAGTTTTCTCACAGGAGGGCTAGGAATAATAATTATTTCATGGGTAGAATTTTATGGAAAAAATATGTGTTGTTTTATTAATGTTATTGTTTTCTTTCTTTTGCCTGAGACCCTCATTTTAAACATGTTAATTACATTATTACATCCGACTTTAATAAATCACTTTTTTTCTTTTCTACATTATGGAATCAAATTTATTATCATTAAATTATAATGGTCTAAATCCTAAAAAGAGGGCACATTTACAAAAATATTTAGAACTTAATAAACCACAAGTTTTATTTCTTCATCAGAAATAAAACAAGTAGCTGAAGACCCATGAGTAGCTGTGTATTTAATCACACAATACAAATTTCACAGTATACCAACTGCTTCATCAGATATCAAGTTACACAGAGTACTAGTATAATTAAATACTAAATCACATAAAATTAGTAGTACAATTAACCAATGAGATAAATAATTGAATCAATCAATTAAATAAAAACACCTTTATATAAAACATGCATAAAATATTTATTTATTAGAATATGCAATAATACATAAATATATAAAAGTGTATAGAAAAAGCATACTCCCAACAAACTAGTGAAGTTTGTTATGTAAATCTCTTAGAATAGATTTAATACTAAGAGTATCATTTAACCATGGTGGAAATTGGGCCCTGAAGTTTAATATCCACTTAACCTCTTCTTTTTCCATTAATTTTTTTCCTTATCTCCTCCTCTTATATAGAATGGAGTTACATATAAAATCAAAAACTTAAAATGATGGTCCTTATCCTTAGTCAAAATGTGCCTATACAATACATTTGTTGTTTTTTGCCTTCTTATTTCAGAACTGTGACTACATATCCTGTATTTTAATCTTTGATTAGTTTTACCTATATAGAAGGCAAGGCATGCACAGCATCTAGCCATATGTACTATGTGCTTTGTATTACAGTCACAATATGCTGGTATAAAAATGTTAATGGATGAATACGTAATTTGCCCTTGTAAATATATTTGCAAAAACTGCATTTTTTATATGGTCATGTGCCTTTTTTATTATTCATATTTCCTATAATTTTTTATTTGTTCTGTGTAACATAATTTGTTCTTTAAGTTGGCTTCCTTCTTATAACTAAAATAAAGGACCTACTTCATAAACATCCTTTAATTCTGAAATTCTGAAATTTGAAAGAGCATAGGCCAATATTTTTTAATAATACCTATAATACTAGCTGTCTTATGGTCATATGTTAACACATACCTACATTTATTAAATTTGGGTGACACCTTTTTCATTGTAATTGTTTCCTCTTGGTGAATGCTAGAAAAGGTAGGTGGACAGGATATATATTTATCCCTTAATATTTCATTTTTTTGTTTGTTGCACCATTGTTTTATTATAACCTCTATTACAAAAATCCAGTTCCATCTGGTCTAATTGTTCTTTCAGAATAGTATATTGTGCATTTAATCTAGATGCATGTGCCATTTGGTTTTTAATAATATTATTATTGAACATAAACTGCAGCTGCGGTGGTGGTGCCGTGGTAGCGTTGTCACCTCACAGTAAGATGTTGTCCTGTTCGATTCTCAGCTAAAGCATCTTCTGTGTGGAGACATGCGTGAATGGGCGTTCCTTCGTTGAAGGTTGTGCATCAGGGCTGGCAACTCGGTACGTAAAAATCTACTGCCAATCATTAGCAGACCGGAGCTCCGCTGTGGCGCCCCCTAACCAGGAAAAGCCGAAAGATACAACAACATTGAACATAAACTGCAGATGTATACTATCGCTGGCTAAATATGTGTACTTCTTCACTACCTTTTCATATAATGTAGTGTCCAAATCTTCTTTAGTATTCTTTAGTATTTTTCTTCAGTGTAATATCTATAAAATACATATGTGTATAGTGCACAGTTTTTCTTAATCTAAGAAAAGTTGTTTTTATGTATAAAAATGAAATAAAATCATCCAGTTCATGTAAAGGACCATCCCATAGCAGAAATAAATCATCTACAAATCGTTTATAAAATGTTATTCTATTATATCTGGGGTTGCCTATAGAAGAAAGTTTGAGTTTCCCAGTAATTCTTAACAATATTAGCATATGTGTTTGTCACATGAGTAACCATAGCAACACCCTTTTCCTGTTCATAAACACTTTCCTGAAATAAAAAGACATTGTTTGATAAAACAATCCTTAACATACCACAAATTAAATCAACATATAAAACTGCATGTTTCCTATAATTTTTATTTGTTCCTTGTAACATAATTTGTTCTTTAAGGTGATTCTCTTCCTAGATCTAAAGGACATACTTTATAAACATCCTTTAATTCTGGAATTTGAGAGATCATAGGCCAATAGTTTTTTAATACTACCTATAATACTAGCTGTCTTACAGTCATATGTTAACACATACCTACATTTATTAAATTTGGGTGTCAGCTTTTCACTAGTATGTTGAGAGTATGTGTTTTCTGTACACTATTTTACATTTTATATTTTTATATATTGTTACATATTCTAATAAATAAATATTTTATGCATGTGTTATATAATTTTTTTTAACTGACTGATTCAATTATTTATGTCATTGGTTGTTCTTGATCTTACATCACCAGCACTTTGCCTTGCTCTGTAAGTAAGCTATTTAGAACATACTTTCTCTTAGAGATAGATAGGAGCATAGCAAGATTAATTTGATATTTTCTGTATTTATGTGAGACTGTCCTACACTGTTGCATTAAAGTATTTCCTGTGATTGTGAACTTTATTGCCACTGTGTTGAGTTAATGAGTATTGTCTTGTGCTTTTACTATTTATTATTAAACATATCTAAACCTTTCAATTGTGGCTTATTTTGTTTAGAGATATTTAAGCTCTTAGAGTACCTGCATATGTATTTGATGATACTGTACAGGCCACTCTAGAATAGCCTTAAAAGTTTGGTCACAGTTCCCAATTGGATAATAGTAACATTGTGCAGTAGAATTGGTCACCCTTTGGGAAGGGCCTTAAGTAGCTGATAGGTAGTGGTTGGTGCAGTGATTTCTACCTTGTAGTCTGGGCAGAAGGAGGCATAGCTAGTGAGCCTGTGCCAACCTTCCCCAAGGAGTGTCAGTGTGTTTGTATATTAATCAAAGTGTGTGTGCATGTGTGTGCGTGTGTGTGTGTGTGTGTGTGTGTGTGTGTGTGTGTGTGTGTGTGTGTGTGTGTGTGTGTGTGTGTGTGTCAGCTACTTGGACAGGGACACTAAGCACTGGTTGGACAGAGAGGTTGCTGGAGGTTTTGGCTTGATCACTTGGCTGAGATCTGAACCCTATAGCTGTGCCAGTGGGGAGTCTTATTGGAGATCTGGAGAGAAAAGGAGAAATCATCCCCAGACTGACTGATCTCTGTGTACTCTTAAGGGAAATTGTACTTTACTGTGTGTGAACTTGTCATCCTCCCCATGTGCACATCCCTCACTGGTGTTAGTGGTGAGGATTGAGGCTCCTTGATTACTGAGCCAGGGCAGAGGCATCACATATTTATTGGTTGGCAGTGGTGGGATATCCACATCACATATTAATTGTTTGGCAGTGGTGGGATAGCTACATCACATATTAATTGTTTGGCAGTGGTGAGATAGCCACATCACATATTAATTGGTTTGTAGTGGTGTGGATATTGAATTCATGTAGCTTGTGTACAGTGATCACTAAAGGTACTTGTACTCTTAATCAGCCATGCAGTGAACATTCAGAGTTCATATCACAATTGTTTTATTTATTTTGTTAACTTAGTCAGGGAAAGCAGGCAAGCATGTCAGCAGAGGAGTATGGCAAGCTGACAAGGTGCAAGTTGGCTGAGATGTGCCAGGCTAAAGGACTGGTACATGGAAACCTGACTAAAGCAGACATGATTGCAGCTTTGGTCACAGCTGGATCAGAGAATAGCAACCAGGAGGACAATCAGACTGGCTTGGAGATGTACAACACTCAGAGAATGGACAGCTCAACCTTTCTACAGAGGACTTTAAAATCTGTCTGGAGTTAAAGAGACTTGAGTTGGAGGCCAAGCATTTGGAAATAGAAGCAGCAGAGAGACTGAGACATCTAGAGACTGATGAAAATGAGAAACTGTGATGTCTGCAGGCTGAGGAGAATGAGAAACTGCAATGCCTGGAAGCTAAGGAGAAGGAGAGGCAGAGGCAATGTGAAAAGGAGATGCTGATTCTTTGCCAGAGTCATGGAGGTAATGGAGAAGGGAGTATCTGGACCTCAGAAGCAACAAAGGTCAGTAAATGTCTTACACAATTTACAGAGGGGGATAATTTTGATAGTTTCATTCAAATATGTTTGAGAGGGTATATAAACAGTATGATGTTGACCAAGGGCTCTGGGTACAGTTCCTGACCCCCTTACTCTATGGTAAAGCTGCAATTGCTCTGTCCAAACCACCTGACAATGATTTTTTAAATGATGATATTGTAAAGAATAGTTTGTTAGAATTTTTTAAGTTAACATCTGAAACTTATAGGAAAAAGTTTTGTGAGCATAGATGCAAGGCAGATGAAAGTGTGTGTGAATATGCTGCTGAACTAAGCACTTATTTCATAGATGGGTGATGTCAGGTCACTGCTTTTGAAGGGCTGGCAGTCCTTTTCATTAGAGAACAAGCCCTTAGCACTTTGCCTGAGGACATGAGGGTCTGGTTAGCTGCTAGACAGTGCCTTACTTATAGATGAGATTGGGAAGAAGGGAGACCTATACTAGGAAGCAGGACATCACTGCACAGTAAAGGGACACCCAGTGCTTGCTTATGGGTCTAAGGGAACACATTGGGGAAGCCCAGACTGCCCCAACAGAATCTGCCAGTAGCAGGGGAATGTTTTAAATCCAATCTGTGGGGCCATGTAGCATATAGATATCCACAGAGGCAAGATGGGGAACAAAAGGTAGGAGAGCCAGTAAGTGGCATGACAAAATGCCAACAGTAGGTTGTCTGAAGACAACAAGGGTACCAAACTGCCACAAGAGGTTATATCTTATCTTAGTGAATGGCAAATAGACCATTGCTAACAGAGGCACAGCCTCTGACATGACCCTTGTGAAGCCTGCAATAGTTACAGAGGAGCACTACTTGTCTAGACAGTCTACTGTAGTCAGAGCTTTAGGAAGGACCCCATTCCAAATACCTTTGGCTGGAGTTCACCTTGACTGGGAGGGTGGAAAAGGAATACAGCAAGTAGGTGCAAGAGGATATTCCTGCAGATGTCCTGACAGGGAATGATTTTGATAATGCAGTACCATGTGTTCGTGCAGTTACATGCAGTCAGGCCTGGAGACAAGCATGTGGGTCTGGTAGCCTGGGGGAGACCCAGACAGACTGCACACTTGCAGCCAGGACTGGTGAGGTGGTTACTTCAGGGAGGGAGATACCCTGTAACAGTGAGACTGTAGATGAATCACAGCTACTTGTGGGTACTGATGTTCCCTTGGACAGAGTGACTACAAGGGCAGAGGTGAGTAGTAGTACCCAGACTGACAGTGAGGCACTGCTGTCAGAGGATACCAGACTTCCTGTGGAAGGGGCTCTGAGGAGGGTTACAAAGAGAGAGTTGAGACAGGCTCAGCTCTCAGACCCAACATTACATGAGAGAGGTAGCTAGTGAAGCACCTGATTCTCAAGGGAAAAAGGAATCTGTATACCAGGACAAAGGGCTACTGTATAGAGATTGGACCCCTGAGGGAGGGCTAGAAAGTGAGAGAATACAGCAGTTGGTAGTACCTAGAGCCTAACATCTGGCACTTCTAGCCATAGCCCATGATATTCCCTTTGCAGGTCATATGGGCATAATACATACAAAGAGACATATTATGCAGAACTTCTATTGGCCTGGAATTTTCAGAGATGTAACAAGGTACTGCAGGACCTGTGTGTCAAAAGGTAGGCAAGGCAGGAGACAAGGTGAAAGCTCCTTTGATGCCTTTCCTTGTGTTGGAGGAGCCATTTCAGGGGGTAGCTATGGATCCTATGGAGCCTCTGAGTACCCCAAGTTACACATGGAAAAAGTATATCCCAGTGGTAGTAGATTATACTACAAGATACCCTGAGGCAGTGGCTTTGTTCCATTGAGGCAGAAAAGGTGGCAAATGCTTTGTTAGAGATTTTCAGCAGGGTAGGTTTCTCAGAAGAAATACTGACTGACAGAGGTGCCAGTTTCATGTCAGATATGCTGGCTTGTCTGTGGAAGTACTGTGAGATGAAGCACTTACAGCCCACCCTCTACCATCCCCAAACTATTGGCCTTGTTGAGAGGTTAAACTCTACACTCAAGTCCATGCTCTGGGCATTTGCAGACCAAGTTAGGAGGGAGTGAGACAAATATTTGCCCCATCTATTGCTTGCTTACAGAGAGGTTCCCCAGGAATCCACAGATTTTTCAGCCTTTGAGTTGCTGTATGGGCATAGGATGAGTGGGCCTCTGGATTTAATTCAACATAAGTGCGTGGGTGATTGTGAATCCCACGAGTGTGCTGTGGCATATGTCCTAAACCTCAGGACAAGGCTCAGGGAACTCATGGGCTTGGCCCTGGAGAACCTGGTAGAAGCCCAACAGCAGAAAAAAGTCTGGTATGACAGGAATGATTGAGCTACAGAGTATGCTGTAGGGCAACAGGTAATGGTTCTCATTTCTGTCAGACATAACAAACTGTAGGCAGCTTGGGAGTGACCCTACAAGTTGGTAAGGAAAATCAGTGATGTTAACTAAATGGTAGAACTGCTAGGCAGGAGGCAGAGGCACAGATTGTACCATGATAACATGATGAAATTTTACCATGGTAGGGAGGCCCCTGTGCTGAATATATGCAGTGGATTGCAGGAAGAGTCTGAGTGGGAATCTGGTGACTAATCTCCTCAGTGAGGCTTGGACTGACATCTCAGTGGAAGGGGTAGCAGTGTCCCAGCAGCTATCTCCTACTCAGGTTTGAGAAATCCAAGCAGTGTTACAGGAGTTTGGGAACATGTTCACTAGGAAACAAGGGTGCACCCACTGGGTGCAGCACCAGGTGGATACATGACCCCAATGGCCTATTAGGCAGGCCCCTTATAGGGTGCCTGAGAGATTCAAACAGACTCTGAGGGAGGAGATACAGGAAATGTTGGAAATAGGGGTAATTCAGGAGTCCACCGATCCCTGGGCCTCCTGAGTAGTGCTGGTTCCAAAGAAGGATGGCAGCACCAGGTTCTGTGTGGACTACAGGTAATTAAATAGTCACACAGAGTCAGATGCTTACCCCATGCCCAAGACAGATGAAGCCCTAGAGCAGCTGGGAGGGGCTAAGTATCTTACCACCATTGATCTTGCCAAGGGTTACTAGCAGGTGCCCTTGACTCCCAGTGCTAGAGACAGGTCAGCTTCTGTAACTCCTTTTGGTTTGTATGAGTTCACAAAGATGCCCTTTGGGATGAAAATGCCCGAGCGACTTTCCAGAGGCTGGTAGATCATATCCTAGCAGGAGCAGGAGATTTTGCCCTTGCTTACCTAGATGATATTACCATCTACAGCCATTCCTGGAAGAGTACCTTCAGCATGTCAGGGAGTTGCTAGGCAGACTACAGAGGGCATGGTTGACCATTAAGCCCAGCAAATGCCAGGTGGGTATGGCAGAGGTCTACTAGCTAGGGCATAGACTGGGGAGTGGTAAGATCAGGCCAGAACCTGCCAAAGTGAAAGCCATTCAGGCATGGCCTGTACCTGTTACCAAAATCCAGGTGAGGGCATTTTTAGGGACAGTAGGGTACTACAGAAAGTTCATCCCCTGTTATAGTGCCATAGCTGCTCCCCTCACAAAACTGAAAAGGAAAAACAAGCTAGATAAGGTAGTGTGGACCCCAGCATGTGAGCAGGCATTCCAGAAGCTTAAAGAAGCTTTCAGAGGACCCTCTGTGTTAGTCAGCCCAGATTACAGCAAAGAATTTGTTGTGCAAGTGGATGCTTCAAACCATGGGGTGGGGGCTCTACTTAGACAGATTTCTTCAGAGGGAGAAGAGCACCCAGTGGTTTAACTCAGTGGTAGGTTACAACTCAGGGAGGAATGCTATGCAGCTGCCAAAAAAGAATGTCTAACCATAGTGTGGGCACTGCAGAAACCTATGCCTAATCTGTATGGAAGAAAAGTTACTGTAGTTACAGATCACAATCCACTAACAATGTTACATAGAGCCAGCCAGCAAAATGCCAAGTTGCTAAGATGGAGCTTAGGATTGCAAGCATATGATATGGCAGTGCAGCACCGCAGTGGAGTTTGCAATGCCAGTGCAGATGGGTTCTCAATTAGCAAATATCATCAAATATTATCAAATAGGGAATGGGGTAAGGTATTCCGAGATAGGCTCAACCCTCTCAAGCAACGTTTCACAAAGGTCAATTGAAAAACTAGCTCGAGTTCCCGGGGGGGGGGTGGTTGTGAAGGCTGTCAGCCCAGCTAGATAGAATTTTGTAAATAATCCTACATCATTTGTAAATATTAATATGATTTGTATGCTTTTCTTACACATGTAAGATAACTGTGTTATGTACTGAGCTTCAAAAATGTAACCACAGTACACCCTATTGGAAAAAAGCAGAAATGTGTATAAACTATATGCCAAATCAAAGGTATGTGTTGATGGTAAAGGCTGGAATATACAGAGTTAACTTGCAAACTCTAAGAGAGTAATTAAAGAGTTTTACAATGTGCTATAAAGTTGGTTTATTTCAGCTAACAGACAGGATGTCTAGGCTAGGGGCTTTTTTCTATAGTCTTAAGACAGAGATAATCACTAGGTTTCAAATGCAAAGTGTTATTCTGGCTTTATAGCAGCTGTACATTTAAGACATAAGTATTCTTTACACTGAGGTGTTATATTTTAAGTTCCTGTTTGCCTGGAAGCTAAAAGCAGAGGTGACAAGAATGATGTAATCTGAAATGATTCAGCAGAAATGTTTGTTATTAATTTAAGAACTATCTCAGAGAGAAAGTCAGTGCATTTTGTATTTTGCTCTAGATCTGACAACATTTGCCTTGCTCTGTAAGTAGTTTCTCTTAGAGATAGATAGGAATATAGCAAGATTAGTTAGATGTTTTCTATATTTATGTGAGACTGTCCTACAATGTTGTTTTAAAGTATTTCCTGTGATTGTGAACTCTATTGTCACTGTGTTGAGTTAATGAGTATTGTCTTATGCTTTTATTATTTATTATTAAATATATTTAAACCTTTTAATTGTGGATGGTTTTATTTAGAAATATTTAAGCTGTTGGTGTACTTGCATATATATTTGGTGATACTGTACAGGCCAATCGAGAATAACCTTAAAGGTTTTGTTACAGTTACCAATTGGATAATGGTAACATTACACAGTAGAATTGGTCACCCTTTGGGAAGGGCCTTAAGTAGCTGATAAGTAGTGGTTGGTGGCAATGATTTCTACAGAAGGGAGCATAGCTAGTAAACCAGTGCCAGCCTTGTCCAGGAATGTGTGTGTGTCAGCTACTTGGGCAGGGACATGAAGCACTGGTTGGATAGAGAGAGTGCTGGAGTTTTTGGCTTGACCAGTGCCAATGCCAGTGGGGTGTTTTATTGGGTATCTGGAGAGAAAGAGAGAAACCAGCCCCAGAATGACTGTGATCTCGTTATGGTCTTAAGGGAAATTGTACTTTACTGTGTGTGTACTTGTCATCTTCCCCATGTGCACATCCCTCACTGGTGTTAGTGGTGAGGATTAATGGGCCAGGGCAGGGGTGTCACATAGATTATAAATTATTCATGTAAATTTTAGCTGACAGAATAAAAGAAATGTTATCAGCAATTAATAGCTTAAATCAGTCAGGATTCATTTACAAAAGACAAACTTCAGATAACATTAAAAGATTAATTACTTTGATAGATGTGATGAATAATAAGGGAATGGATCTTTATGTATTAGTTTAGATATTGAAAAAGCATTTGATTCTCTGCATTGGGACTGTTTATTTAAATTATTACAATCATTTGATTTTCCTGCAAATTTTGTTAAGTTACGAAAGGTTATTTATAATAATAATAAATCATATGCAAAATTAGGCTCATATATTTCAAGGTTATCCCCTCTTCCCCTTATTATTTGATTTAGCTAGTGGAATATTTGCAATCCTTATTAAGTCAAATACCAAAACTTTAAGCTTAGAATTTAATAAAGACTATAACTGAAAATTATTGTTGTTTGCTGATGACATTCTTCTAACAACTAAAAATACTCCAGAAACACTAGAAGAACTTAAGAAAATAATTGACAATTTTCAAAAAATGTCAAATTTATACTTTAATAGTTCCAAATTGAATCATATCTTTATTAATAAGAAAAATCCAATAAATGCAGATATCTCAATTTTGGGTGGATAATATAATAATTTATTATATTTAAGTAGTCACGTGTAATACTACAAAAGAAACCATAAATTTTAATTATGAAAAAGTAATAATTTCCTTAATTAATCATATTAATTCTAGAAATAAAATATACATTTAATTTGAGGGCAGGTTACAGATTATCAAAATGTCTTTATTTCCAAAGATTTTATACATAACACAGCATCTTGTATCACCACCAAACAAGAACTAAATAAAAACAATAAATATATTGCTTATACATTTTATGGTATGGAAATAAATCTAGCTTGATTATAAACCAGCCCTTCAGACATTGGAAAAATGGAGGTCTGAACTTTCCTAATTTAGAAATGCATGCAAAATTGGCAATTATTAAAATGATTTTTAATTGGTTAAACATAAATTATATATTTAATTGGAAGATCCTACATTTTCACTTACTGAATATCAATAAGCTAAACTCTTTAGACTCAATAAATTCTAAATTATATAATCCTTTTTGGCTGTTTATCTGTAAGTATATTCAAGTATCTGCAAATTCCTCATCTAATCCTACTTATTTAAAATCAATCTTAAAATTTTTAAAAGAATACTGAATAACTCAAATTATATATTCTAGTTTGAATCTCTAATTCTGTTTTCATTAACTAAAAGTCTTATTAATAAACTACTGCCATACAGTTTTAACTCTTGGGATAACAAACATTTTTATTATGGTTATCAGTGTTTTGAATGGATTACATTAAAATCTATTGAAACTATTTCTTTAGAATTTAATATAAATACTAATTAATGAAAATATTTACAACTAATTTTAACATTTCAAAGTAAGTTTTTACTTTTTTCTAAATCTACTTTAATTGAAATTCCTGAATGGATATTAACTCTATTTGAAATTGTTTATAAACATAGTAAATTTAATAATTTAATCTCAACATATATCAAATGCTAGCCAAGGACTGTTTACATTTAGATAATATTTTCTGAACTTTTTTCCTAAAGAATGTTCTATAATTTTCACTGATCAAAATAAAACTCAACTTCTTTCCTCTGTTAAAATACATCTTGGACCCTTTATTGGAGTATATTTACTTGAAAATATTTGTTTAGATCATTTATAACTCCTCTAAGAGTTGCTAAACTGAAAAATATTTTTTCTGGCTGTTGGAGATGTAATAAACAAATTATAACTAATTGGTCACATATGTTTTTTGATTGTTTTATGGTTCAGAGTTTCTGGATAAAAATTCAAGATTTTTTAAAGCATTATGGAATTATACATTCTTATTAACAAAAATGGTTCTCTTTAATATTCTATAAACAGATAAACAAAAAAAAGAAAGATTGTTTTTTTATTTAACTTGGACTACATTTGCTGTGGCCAGAAAAAAAAACTATTACAAGGAACTGGAAATCTTCTTCAGAACCAACATTTGACGACTTTCTTATTCTCTTGAAGAAGGTTACAATTAAAGAAATTAATGTAAAAGAGAGAATAATTTATAGAAACAAACTAAGGAATAATACAAAAATAAATACTAACAAGCCGACATATGGCCAGGTTAAAAGACTTTAATT
Source organism: Protopterus annectens (assembly GCF_019279795.1). Classification (NCBI taxonomy): domain Eukaryota; kingdom Metazoa; phylum Chordata; order Ceratodontiformes; family Protopteridae; genus Protopterus; species Protopterus annectens. The sequence continues at coordinate 172,126,305 of NC_056741.1, read as the reverse complement.
TGTTTTGGCAAGCGCTTTCACAGGTATAGCTCTTGCTTCATCAGACCACACAATAGATATCAATGAAAACATTTAAAAAACTTTCATGCTGAAGTACGCCAACAGTAACACTGTTGTGTCACAATCACTGCATCAAATACAATGTTTGAAACCTGCATTCAATCTTAAAGTTACATCTCAATATAAATCATTCACTACATAAAAACTTTCTCACATTCTACATAAAAATGCAAATTCAAATGGTGTCTTTTCAAAAAATGACATACATTTATAAAAACTTTGCTAATAATGGTTACTATATCTCATATCAATGGTGTGGTTATCCCTGTCTAAAAACATACATAATAATGCTTCTTTTTTCAAAAAAACTATAGTAGTGAAAGAGATAAAAGCATCCCCTAATAAGCTTTGCTAAAATAAACATATTTATGTATTTAATAAAAGCTTGACATTCAACTGCCGTGTTAAAAGACACAGAAGCAAATAACATTTGCTTTTTTATAAACTTTTTTTTAAATTTCTAGTCTCCCACCAGGACACAAGTGCTCTTCAGCAATTGCATTCTGCTTGCTGAGCACAGTCGAAGCAAATCTGCAGTCTGCAGCTACCTCTCCACCCATACAGTATAAGAAGGAATCAGTATTGCAAAACTAAACAAGGATATACATTTTGAGCTTCAAGAGCAGGAGCACACTCGAAGCAAATCTGCAGTCTGTGGCTACCACTCCACCCATACAGTATAAGAAGGAATCAGTACTGCAAAACTAAACAAGGATATACATTTTGAGCTTCAAGAGCAGGAGCACACTTGAAGCAAATCTGCAATCTGTGGCTACCACTCCACCCATACAGTATAAGAAGGAATCAGTACTGCAAAACTAAACAAGGATATACATTTTGAGCCTCAAGGGCAGGAGCAAACTCGAAGCAAATCTGCATCTGTGGCTACCTCTCCACCCATACAGTATAAGATGGAATCAGTACTGCAAAACTAAACAAGGACATACATTTTGAGCCTCAAGAGCAGGAGCACACTCGAAGCAAATCTGCAGTCTGCAACTACCACTCCAACCATACAGTATAAGAAGGAATTAGTACTGCAGAACTAAACAAGGATATACATTTTGAGCCTCAAGAGCAGGGTCAGTCCACCCAGGCATTCTACTTGTATGTTTTATGAGGGTGAAGCTATTACATTCCTCTGGAGCATTTCTCCCTGGGCCTCCACTGAAAACAGGGTCTGTGGAACCTAGTCAGACTTTCCCGGTTAACAAATTAAAAAAAAAAATTAGCAGTAATTCTTAATAGTTCTCAGCGTGCTAATAAAACTGACTGTTGTAGCCTTGTGCCCCCCCTCAGCTAGTGCAGTAATCCTAACTGTCCAATAGACAGTATACATTTAATTCGGATCCCTGTGACTAAATTAACCATCAAGCAGCCCTCTCAGTGCTTTCTGCCTTAGTTTGTATCACTTGGAGGCCCACCTTTTTATTTGCATCTCTATACATTCCCCTTCATTGCTAATGTATCTCCCTACTCTAATCTGTGCACAAACTGGTTACTAATCAGCAAGTCAATGTGAAGACACACTCCCAACCATAATAAACTTTGCTGTCTCTTCTCTTCTCTCCTTCACTTTACAGGTAGTTTGAATTATTAGTTACCCCCTCTGAGGCCTTCACTGATTTCCCCTGATTGCCTCTCTGGTTTATTTGCATTCCACCTGGTTTACACCCATTGTGCTATCTCCCTCCCCCAATACTAAGTCTATATTAGAACCCTGCTGAGCATGGAGCCATCTTTAAATTTCTAGTCTCCCACCAGGACACAAGTGCTCTTCAGCAATTGCATTCTGCTTGCTGGTAAGCCATTATACCTCAGGAATTTGTTTAAAGTATTCAGATTTGTAAAATGATACTTACTTTTTTACTCTTGTCTTGGTGGTCTCTGCCCCACTCCGTTCGCCCTCGCTAACGCTCAGGCTGTCTCCGCTCCCCTGCCCTGCCCCCTATTCCCTTCCACCCCCACTACCTCTACATTTATAGTAGTCAAAGCTACACCCACAGCTCACCCTCACATCACCTCCACCAATCACAGCTCCTCCATTCATATCACCGTATACCACACCAACTTGCTCCACACAAAATACTCCCAATCACTCTCATTCCCACTAGGCATTTTACATCACGCACACTACTTACCCATCCAAATATAGTGCAACCCTATAATTCCTATTCACAACCCCCCACCTAGAACCAACTTAAACTTTATAACCATGACTATCACACAACTAAGTCTAGTCTGTCTTCTCATAATTCTTTATAACACCACAAGTTATCACTCTAGCAATATCCCTAAACGCACAACACTACATTATGTACTCTCATATACAGACACCACACATTATAATAATATCAACCCACAATTGTTCAAGAACTACATAATGGACCAATGCAGAACTAAACACATATGCTCTCATTCCTACTCCAAAAAAAACACAATACTTTCTCACACTCCTCACGAAACTCCAATGTCTGTATCACCATTTTAACATCAGGCTCACCATAAGTGGGGATATCCACCCCAACCCAGGCCCAAATCCATCCTGTCCAACACTAACTGCTCCAACACAAATGTCAGAACATAACACCCCCACTATCTTCATCCCTGGGCAAATCAACAACAGCAGCAAAACCAACCATCTTTTAATGCTAAATATTAATATTAGAAGTATCAAAAATAAAGTACCACTACTCCCTAGACATAGTTGCTTTAACAGAAATCTGGCTAAATAAAAACATAGTTAACTCAGAAGTTCTCCCTACCAGCTACAATATCATTAGACAAGACAGACCACTTCATAGAGGGGGTGGAACTGCCTTACTGTACAAGTCCAGCTTAACTGTACATCAATTACCAAACTCTTACCCCTCCCCCAATAATTGGGACATACTTATCTCACAACTTCAACTTCACCCTAAAAAGGTCATCACCACAATTGTGATCTATATTCCACCTGGTAATACACCTGCTAGCCTTGAAGACTTCTTATCCTGGTGTTCTTCCACATACTCACAAGAAACCCTTATTCTGGGGGAGTTCAACGTAGATTGGTTCACCTGCATATCAGAACCACCAAGTAATCTAATAAATCTCCATGGCTACCAGCAGCTAGTCCAAATTCCAACTAGATGTGATAAAAAATGTAAAAGGGAATCCATCCTTGACTGGGTCCTAACAACCCCACATTGTACCCCCACGCAGGCAGTCTCCCAGACACCTTAAGTGACCACAACATAATATACTTTATACATAGTAGAACAAGCATATGCAAAACCACTAACTATATATCCACTAGAAACACAAAAAATTATATCCTGAGGTCCTCAACACTTTACTCTGCAACTGTGACTGGACCCCCCTAAAAAAAACTCCCACTTGACCAGGCTATAGCATATTTCAAAAAAACATTTCTACAACACCTAGACACTTTTGCTCCATTGCGTAAAATCAAGGTTAGAACCTCTACAAACCCCTGACTCAGTAAAGAAACCAAACAAATCCTCAAGTCCAGAGACACTGCCTGGCTTTACTATAAAAAACAAAGAAACACAAAGCCTAACTAAGTACCAGGAACTGCGCAACTGTGCAAAAAAATGCATTAGGCTGGACAAAAAATCCTACTGCACAACATTACAAACTAAATAACAATTCAACCCCCAAAAATTTTGGAAAAATGTAAACCAGCTAATAAAAGCCACCCAAAAGGCTACCCCCAAACTAACCACCCCGACACTAAAGTTCCCATCAAAACACAATTCAACTCCCACTTTGTGAACTCAATTCTATCCTTAGTATCACAGGACAGTTCCTTCCTCACTATCCCCCCAACACAAATAACACTAATACAAGCTTTACCCTCAAAACAGTTTCCACCACTTCAATCAAAGGCATGCTCTCCAAACTAAAAACCTCATCAACAGCAGCCGACCTACTCCCCAGCTATTTCTTGAAACTCACAGCAGATGCTATTGCTATCCCAATCTCCACTCTCATAAACAGATCAATTGTTGAAAACTATGTGCCCATACTCTGGAAAATATCCTATGTTACACCCATACCTAAAGGTGGGACCTCCACTGAACTTAATAACTACAGACCCATTGCTTTACTCTCCCCCCTGGCCAAAACCCTAGAAAAATGCATCCATACCCAGATGCTAAACTATCTCCTAGACTGCAACATCCTGTCACCTACGCAGCATGGTTTCAGACCTGCCCATAGTACCACTACAGCTCTCCTCTGCTTCACAGACACAGTAAACTGTCTCAAAAATGAAGGCCTGCAGGTGTCAACTCTTTTTTTGGACATGTTGTAAGCAATTGTCACAGTCTCACACCATGTCCTGCTAAACAAACTAAACCAATATCACTTATCAAATTCCACTATTACCTGGTATCAAAAGCTACTTAACTGACGGGTACCAAGCTGTGAAATGGGAAAAATCTCTCTCCTCAGCTGCCCATCACTATAGGAGTCCCACAGGGTTCTATCTTAGGACCGCTACTATTCACAATCTTCACAAATGACCTCCATACCTCCACACAACATGCATCTATCATTCAGTATGCAGATGACACTACCTTAATCTGTGCTGCACAAAACATTCCCACCCTCCTGCAAACAACTCAACTAGCATTCTCTGACGTTGAAAACTACCTTACCAAAGCCCAACTTATCCTCAATCCAAAGAAACCTCAGCTTATAATTATAACCAACTCTAACAAAAACACTGATAACAGTCAATTCACTATCTACTCCACAAATGCTACTCCAATCACTCCAGTGGCACAAGCTAAGCTATTTGGAATAACCATAGACTCCCACCTAAAATTTGATAGTCATCTCAACTTAACTATTAAAAAAGTACATGCCAAACTGGAATCACTACTGTATCAAACCATTTCTTACCAACAACGCAAGATCAGCCATTGCTCACTCCCAGCTTCTATCCACCCTACTCTAGGCATCTCCCATTCTGACCAATCTCAACAAAACTGAACTAAGCAAAATGGAAGCCTGCTATAACAGAATTGCTCACTTTGCTGCAAATTGCTCATATAGAACTCATCACTGTACTACTTTGAGACAGCTCCACTGGCTTGAACTGCCCAACCTCCTAACCTACAATCAGCTCTGCCTCTGTCATTTGATCTATTACCTCCCCAATAAGTGTCCTGCCCTCAAAAACCTAGTACAACATCACTCAGCCAAAAGGCCTCTTAGATCATCAAGCAAACTACTACTAGAAGTCACCAACAGCTACAATAGCTTTGGAGATGCACTATATAGTAGTTCAGTGGCTAAAAAATGGAACTCTGTCCCCACTAGCATTCAAAGCGCATCATCCAAAGCCTCCTTTACAGACCTCATCAGGCAACATCTCAAGCAAAGTTGACAGTGCCATGATTGCTCCCCAGGCTAGTGTACACATACTCAACCTAGAGTACTTGATAATAGTTTTCGCTCTTACTCACAAACACTGGCTATCTACAATTTATGTACTGTACATGTGTACTATGTATGTATTCTACCTATGTTCCAAATTTCAGCTGTACACCACAAATCTATGAATTACCTTTATTGTTAAATTAATATTTTCTTGTTTGTTCTCTCCACTGTAACTGTTGATGTGTTGCATACCACTGTAAAAACATGTCTGTTGTAATTTGTGTGTATACTGATCATGTTTAAATAACTAAATGTATCTGTAATTTTTCTATGTGGAGCTTTTTCTCCCCGGGCCTCTGCTGAAAAGGGCCTTTTCGGCTCAGTTAGACACCCCCGGTTAACAAATGTAAAATAAAAATAAATAAATAAGCATGATAACTATACTAGCTTTAAAGAAATCTATCAAATCAAATTACACCAAAAATCAAATATAAGTTGGGAAACATCACCTGTTTTTAAAATAGCATATTCTATACCTAGTAGATGCTTATCCTTCACATACCATATTAAATAGGCATAGAGTCAAGCTTCAGCTGCAACTTAAGTATGTTAACTTTAAGAAAAATGCTCTTTTTTTCCTCAGACTGCTTTTTAAAAAAAATCAAAGAATTAAAGCATTCTCTGATAAATCTTCTTAAATTAACATATTTGTACACTGAATAAAAGCTTATCATTCAACTGCCAAGTTAAAATACACAGAAGCAACTAATGGCATTGTAACTGTCCTAGTTCCAAGAATCTGTGAGATCGAACTGTACCACAAATCAAACATACATTAGTGAGCATTGTCTATTTTAAGCATATTTATACACATAGTAAATGCTTGTGTTTCACCTACCACATTAAACAGACATAAAATCAAGCATCAAGTGCAACTTAACTATGTTAGCTTCAAGAAGACACTCTTTTCTGTTGGATTGTACCATATACCAGAACATACCATGTAAATTAATATGAGAAGGTAAACTTCCAGAGTCTATATTATATTCTCAAAAGCTGACAATGTCAAATCTGACATTGTTGACATGAGAATAGAAAGCGCTCAGAATCTCAAGCGTGCAAACAGAAATCTACGGAAGGGGAGATTTAAATATACTGCAACATAGTGTAGTCTCGGAGTTGGTATATTTAAGTGGCGGGGGATGTGGGTGGTGCAGGATGGCTTGCCCCCCTTCTTAAACCTGCTAGGGAACTTTTTTCTTTTTTTTTTTTTCTCTTTTTATAAGGTTGACGTTTGAAGACATCGACCATATGTTGTTCGATGTTTTCAACCATCGGTCTTATAATATAGACCCAAACTTCCTATCCCATTAATCAGGGAATGTATTATATTCCCGTCAGATACTTTTGATCAAACTGTATCAAAAAATTATTGTAAATTTATGCATCTTAATAATGGAGCTTGTTAATAGAAAATAGATCTAATTCATAGAAAGCATACCTGACATATTATCTCAAAATTGTCAGGACCAACAGAACACTACTTCATAAATGTCACCCATACTTAAAAATGATATGCATACAATAGTATTGTATCAGGAAAAATGAACATATGTGCTAAGCTTGTCTGATGTAAGTAAGTTCAATATCATAATCTACTCATTCCTGAGTCTCTTAAATTCAATAAACTATCTAGCTAAAACAAAATGTCTCCTCATATATATATATATATATATATATATATATATATATATTACTTATAATTCTTGGTTGAAAGTTTTGTAGTGAATCAACATCTTTGTCTATTTACTTATTTAGTCTGTGTTAATACTTTTTTTCCGCAATTGTTTTCCTTCATTTACTACCTAGTTGGGTGCAGCCTTATTGTACATATTGTAAATAGTTATAATTTTGTTTGTTCTTCAAAACTATGATTCATTGTGTTCTTTTATTGTATAACATTTTAAAGTTTATCTTTTTGTAATCTATTCTCTTTCAATTTTTTTAATAAAAATATTTTAAAAAAGTAAGTAGACTTATGGATGCATATGACTCTGGATTTGTTCTATTCCATCAGTCCTTAAAGATAACTTTAACAAATAAGCTTCTAAGTTTGAGGAGTCTCCCTGTACTTAAATGAGCTACTGAATAACGTATATAATTGTACTGTAAATTCACCTGTAAGTGTTCTCAGGTCTTCTCCTCCTCCTAGTGTGGTGTTTGGGTCTCGCTGGTATAATACATTTTGAACATAATCTAATTTAGTTTCAATAACAGAAGTTTCAGGGATATTTTTAACACATATTGCCCCCCACCTTTCTAGAGCCAAGCTATTTTGCATAAGAGTTTGTAAATATAACTACAACCTGATGTATTTGAGAAAACATTTTAGAATCTATACAGTTTATCGATGTGTATGTGTTTACTCTTACCACATGTTATATATAAAATGTTTTCCTTCAATGCACATGGGTTCATAGTTTCTTAGGTGTATACTAGGCTAATGGCCACTAGGGCCTTTACAAGCCCAGCTGTGCAACCCAAATGTGACCCCACAAATTTGATTTATATACATGGTTATTTACTGACTGCCTCTGTCCATCAGATATAGGAGTCAGACCAGGGGTGAATTTCCAATTACCCATCCATTGGTCCAGGTTGTGCGTAAAAAGGGAAAGGGAGGAGCGTTGCTTCATATGGATGGGAAGGTTGTTCCAGAGAACTGGAATTCTCTGAGAAACATATATGTCTCTTCAATATGTCCTATTTATGTTGCAAGCAAAATGTATATCTTTTAGTCTAATAGTTCTGATGCTTTTTGTTGTGTGGATGTGCAAAAGGTTCATCAAAATAGGGTCCAAGGATGCCTTGTATGCCAGCCAAAGATCACTTCTCAGAAGTCTGTGTGATGCTGAGTAATGAGACAGGGCTTTGAAATGATCAGTCAAGGATATTGTGTTTACTCCCTGTATTTTTTTGTAAGGAACTTTTATGCACATTCCAGTTGCTGCATGCTCCTTGAAAGGTACATATAGAAGGGGTCATTACAGTTTATTATGGGTCTGATGAGGACCAAGTACAGTGGTATGACGACCTCTCTAGACCTAGATGATGCCATTCACCATTCCCTTGCTTATAAGTCAAGCTGCCTAGAAGGATTTTCTTACTACCCTGGACACATGCTGGTCAAAGGCAAGGTTACCATCTACATGAGTTACCAGATCCTTACTAGTGAATCAACAGTTAAGGGTGTTTTATTGATGACATTGTTACCCAGGGTGGTAGACTTCCAAAAAGGTACTATAATGCATTTCATGGTATTCAGTTTTATCCATGGCTTTTGCACCAAGTATCTGTATGTACTAAACTTTCCTGAAGGGTGTCCTCATCTTGGGAGGATTAAATGACTGTTCCCAGTTTGCAATCATTTGTGAAGATGGTCAGTCAAAGGCCTTTGACATTGGCTTTGACATCCGAGACGTAGATGTCAAAGGGATGTGGATACAGGGGTCTATATTATATCCTCGAACGCTTAAAAAATTGAACGCTGATTGATCGAACTTATTTTCGTGAAACTGCAAAATATCGAAGCAGCAGAAACTCGAATTTTTTCCTAGGGAAAGAATTTGGTTGTCCGTTTCTGTTGCTTTGGTATTTTTAGTGTTACGGTGGAAAGTTACCGGTCGGATTCAGGTAAGTGTGCGATTGTGTGGATGTGAGTGTTAGGGTGATTTAGGTGAGTTAGGATTAGGGCTCGAGTTAGGTGTGTGTGCGATTGAGTGGACATGAGGGTTAGGGTGGATTTAAGTGAGTTAGGGTTAGGGAGTGGGTGAGGTGAGTGTGCGATAGTGACGGACCTTAGGGTTAGGGTTTGGGTTAAGGTAAGTGGGATGTTACTGGTGTGTTCATAGTTTAGTGTAGGGTTAGGTATCAGATTTTAGGTGTATGTGTGTGGATTTCTGTTTGTTTGGTGTGCTTGTGTTGTGTGTATGTGTTTTGGATCAGCAATTTTTTTCTCTGGGAAAAAAAAATCACTGATCTGACAGTTCGAGATTGTAAGCTTTCACTTAAATCAGGTCGATCAATCAGCATTCGCTTTTTTGAGCGTTCGATGATATAATATAGACCCAGATACAGCACAGAGCCCTGCAGGACTCCACTGCTGACCAGACTGTTTGTGGAGGTGGCCTCACCACTTCTAACCTCCTGAATCCTATCAGTGAGGTAGCTATCTATTCAGAGTGTTATAAAAGGGGTTATACCTAGTTCCATAAGTTTGCTGGTAATGCCCAAGTGAGGTAGTGTAGCAAATGCTTTAGCCAGATTTAGGTAGACAGCACACACTGTTTTCCATCGCCTTAGGGACCTTTTCAAAGAAGTCCACCATATTCAGTAAAATGACCTTCCTTTCAGAAAGCCATACTGGGATGGTTCCAGTGTATGGATGCCTCCTATGGCCTTGCTGATAATTTCCATGATAATTCTTTCCATGGCTTTGCAAATAAGACCAGTAAGACTAATGGGTCTGTAGTTTCCAGGATCTATTGTGGGTCCTCCCTTATGAAGGGGAATAACTGTTGCAGTCCTCCATTCACATGGTGCAAAGCTGTTTTTAAGACTATGGTTAAATAATAACTCCAGGGATCCTGATAAGTCATATTGTAAATGAGTCAGGAGCCATCTTAGGATGTTACTGGGGCCCATTTAGACCATGTTCTTGGCTTTAGTGCATGTGCAGCCAGAACGTTCTCCCCAGTTATAAATGAGGGTTATTTTGGGGGTATTTTTGAGGGGGGTGGTTGGGTTGAGAGGTGGACAAAGATGGAAATGAATTTATCCACAAACAGGTTTGCTATATCATCAGGCTCATTGACTGTGGCAGCATTAACCACCAGTTCAGCACATCGCTGTGTTTTGCCCTTGAAGTTTCTGACATATCGATAGAAGGCCTTATGGTTATCTATCACCTGGGAGGCTATCTTAACCTCAAAGCTGACTTTGCTTGACTAATTAGCCCTTTTAGTTGCGTATTTACTTTGATGAGAGTTTCTATCTTTATGGGCATTACCCTTCCTGATTTTGTCATATTTATTTTCTTTTTGTTGTACATCCTGTTTAATTTGGGATGCCACCAGGGAGGTACAGCAGCTTCTATGCAACCACGGTTGTACAGAATTACTGAGAGCAATTCAGCAGAGGCTGTTGTGTTCTCTGGGTTTGGAGGGGACTGAATTTTGATACTCTATCACTTAATAAAAGGTAATTTGCCTTGGAATAGTTCTTGACTGGTTTTAATGGGATTACAGAGCTGATTTTGATGTCAAAGGAACCACAATTATGGTCAGACCTTAGCAGAAAGGATGAGATACTGGGGGATTGTAGCCCTTTCCCATATTTGTCAGCATGAGGTCAGTATGGTGGAGCCTCTAGTGGGTGCTTTTACCATTTGGTAAAGGTTGTCTGTATTTACAAAGTCCAAGAATCAGTGCCTGTAGATTTGAAGCTGTGTAGGATTCCCAGTCTATAGAGGAGTAATTGAAGTCCCCTATGAGAAGGGTGCTAGGTTGTTTGGTAAGTGTCTCCAGTTGGTCCAGGTATGTATTGTGAACTTCTTCGGACATGGAGGGTGACCTATAGCTGGCTATGACATGATACAGGATTTTGTCTATGGTGATCTGCACATGGAGGAACTCCAGCACATCCTGTTTGACCACCCTAGTGGTATGCTTGTTATTAATGAGAGACCTCATCCTTTATCCCTTTTCTATGCAGCTATGGTCTAAAAATGTGGAAGGCACTGAAGCCTTGCACTGCCAAGGTACTATCTAATGCTTTAAACCTTGTATTGGTAACTGCACAAATGTCTATATTGTGAGGAGGGCTTGGAGGGAGTGTAGTCCTTTTTAGGCTCCTGGTATTGAGCAGTTACACCCTGAAGTTTAGCTGAGTTGTTTTTGTAAGGTGGTAGATTTGTTAATTTGGTAATATCAAAAAAGGCACAATGGGGCGAATAAAGTTTTAGCCAGTATTTGAAAGCCTAGAGGGCAGAGGTGCAGACCATCCTTAGCAAAGATGGTCTGTTAATCATGTCCTCCCAAGCTGACAAATATTGGATCCCCTTAGAATGACACCAGAAAGACTGATAGTTGTTGAAATCATTCATTTTTTGCTCATATTGTGGCATCATCCTCGGTGATACATTGTATCATTGTATCATCCTCAGTGATGGTAATATGCTGCTCAATGCTAGGCTCATACCAGCCTGAGACATACAGTCTGAAATCTCCATTATACCTCACTTCATGTAGTCCAGGGAGATACATCTTAGGTCACTTAGGCCTACCTAGACTGTGATGAAATCATACTGGCACGTGTGACATAATGACTTGAGTGCATGTGTGAGTTTGCAGATTTTGGCTCCAGATAAGCAACTAACAGTTATCTTATCCTTGTTCAGCCTGGTTAGAAGGGCATCAGTATATCTAACAATGGAGTCCCCATGACAACAGTCCTGGGAAGTGTTTTTAGGTTTTCTGAGGCATACCTTTCACAACAGGTGATATAGGCAATCTTTGTTGTTTAGGAAGATTGCTTTTAAGTGACTCAGCATACATTATTCTATTCGTGTCTTGTGTACTATGTGAGGTGGTTGTCGTGTGATTAGGTTTGGCAACCTGATGTGCACTTGTATGCAAGCATTTAGCCTCCAGTGTCCTTGTGTACGTACACCTCTCGCATACTGTCTTCTTTAAAGATTAAATGGTTATCAGTAAACATGACACAATTACTACATTGTCTCAAGATGCCCACAGCCACCAAGACAGCTACAGAGAAGTTAGGATATTGCATATCCATGCTGTCCAGTCTTTGATATGTGAGTTACATGGGTTGGTGTATTGGGGTTAAATGACTAGTAAGGATCCTTTATCATGGCAGATTATGCGAAACATTACTAAAACCTACTAACTTAAATGATTACATAATACTGTATTCAACTAAATCTGTAGTTATTGCCACTTGCCTTCCACCTAGCTACTGTAAGCTTATTGGTGCACAGGTATTTCTGCCATATTGTTGCATTATAGGGTGTAGTTTTATGAACCGCTCTTTTTAGGAGTTTACTGTTGTACAGGGCACTGCTAACCTTTGCAAACATGAAAAATTAATAGCAGTACAGAACAAAATAAACAGAAAACTAACAAATGAGCTCTCTGGCCAATAAAATGACTATGGTGTGAGTCCTTTAGTGTACATCTCAACTCACACAGACAAACCAAACACCTTCTACCACAAGTTGAATTAAGCCAGTCCTCCTAATGTAAAAACACAGTAGAAGAAACCCATAAGTGCAATGCTACCACAGAACACTTAAATAACTAGCTGGAAATCCCTTGCTGATGGCTATTTCAAGACAGTCTTACAGCAGTAAAAGTGTGAGGAAGAGCATTTTTTTTTTTTTACCAAAAAAAAAAGTCTGTGAAATGCACTCATAAAGTCAGGAAATAGTAGTGAGCACTAAAAATAATTTAAGTGCAATTTACAAAGGAGCTTAACTTTGTCTGGATGGCACTGGATATAGGTAAAACACTTCTTAAATGTAGGCTAGGACTCTGAGCTTTGCTGAGCTTCTGCAAAATGAGCAGGAGACATTATGTAATATAGGAGGTTTACTCAAGAGCAATACTGGTTTGCTTTGTGGTCACTCAGTGTCATGGATCTATGGAAAACAATGGGTGGGAAGAGTACATAAATAGCTTATACAAGAGTCTATACCAATGAAAGAAGGGAGGGGAGGACTTTGGAAATCAAATAATCATAAGAGGTGGAAGCCACAGCCTTATTATAAAACAATACCAGCAATAAGGGTCGGATGATTGGGAAAAAAATAGCCAGCTAGTTAGAGAAACAATATTGGAGCTCTTTCAGAAAAATTAGCTTAATGAGTTAGTGGTGGATGGGGCAGACATGGAATGCAACTTTAAGCAGGTAAAAGATGAGCAGAATATAAACTCACTGAAGCACAAACTGCAGTAGAGCCAATGATCTCACTGTTGGCCTTCTGCTACGGATTAAGGCACCAGACTATGCAGAAATTTACCAGTAACACTGTTTATTTAAAAAATGGAATAATAAATGACTAAGCCTCAAAATCTTACAGTAGTACACAGTTCTGACACCACTGTGAATTAAACTACATGACTATGGGCCACCAGGCTTTAAAATACAAATGGATAGCTTTTACAAGTAATTCTACTTGCCTTTTTGTAAATGTTCTTCAAATTTTCCTTGATTTTGTCTCACACTGTTTAGTTTATTTGTCTAGTTTCAATGATTCAGATTTTGCTTGAGACATAAATAAGACATGTTGGTGAGACAGATATGTGTCTCAAATGATCCCGTGTCCTGGAACAGGCTCCACATCTCTCTCAAGCAGAGCCCATCCCTAACCATTTTAAGATTAACAAGATATAAGACCCCCTCCTCTAAGGCCTCTACTCTAGACTGGATTAAAACAACTAAACCCAGTAATTTCTATAACTATGGCAAACTATCTGACAACCTATGTGACTTGACCACCTGCCCAGTTTTGCTAGCAGGATTGTATACAATCCAGTAAAACATTGCACATACAAGAATGTGTATAACCTTTGCAATCTTAATGTAGACAATTTCATCTCCACTCTCAAATAATACAATTAGAATATGTTAAAAAATGTTCCTTTAGATGAAGCCACCTTCAAATTTAACAAACTATTTTCCAATATACTGAGTAAACATGCTGTCATCAGCAGAAAAAGAGTAAAAATGAATCCAAACACATGGCTATCTCTAAACATTTGTCTACTAATGGTGCTTAAAGACAAGGTCCACAGCATGGCTCACCAACAAATGCCAGGAAAAACATCTACACTACAGACAGGAAATAAAACCAAACACAGTATAATGCTTGACAAAAAACTCCAGTACTTTAGCTTACAGCAAACATACCAAAATAATCCTACCTCTACCATAAGAAAATAAATATGTCCTAAAACTAAAAACTATAATCTCTATTGTAATCTTCATCCTGAATTTCTTAACATTACAGCCAAACTCTGTCATATCCAATATCTATACTAATAAACAGTCTCACTCTGCATTTTAATATCCCAGCTATTTGAAAGAAGGCATATATACTTCCTCTTCATAAAGGGGACCCTCTGCTGACTACTCCAGCTTCAGATCTATTGCCATTCTATCACGTTTGTCTAATATATTAGAAAACTGGATCTATTTCAACTGACTGCAGCACCTAAACACAATCTTCTCTCCCTCACAAAACATGGATTTTTGTCCCAACTGTAGCATCACTACTGCTCTGCTTCACTTTGCTGATGCTATCAATAAAAACAGAAATACCAGAAACCTAGGTTCTTCCTTATTTCTTGACCTGCCCAAAGCAATCAACACTGTCTGTCACCATGAACTATTACAAAAACTCTCCTCCTTAGGTGTCTCCTCCTCCTCTTCCCTCTCCTGCTTTAACAGCTACTTAACAGATAGATTCCAGGCAGTCAAATGCTAGCAAGAATCCTCATCATTTCTACTCCTTTCTGTAGGATGGATAAAGGTTCCATACTTAGGCTCCTCCTGTTTAACATATTTAGAAAAGATCTGTACATTGCTTCCAAGCATGCCACTCTTGAACTATATGTAGATCACTCTACACTCATCTGTAGAGCCTCTAATTGGCAAAACTTCAAAAAATACTCAAGAATCTTTTACGTTCATAAAATCCTGGTTAGACAACCCACAACTCTTACTTATCCTCCCCCCAAAAATACTACTTTTCACCTGTAAAACATTCTCCCAAACCAAAACTCTTGTCAAAGCACATCATTAAATAACACCCTGACTGAACAGGTCCCTAACAACAAACTATTATGAGTCACCATTGATGACAACTTGAAATTTGACATACAATTCCAAACTGTTAGTAAAAACTCAAGCAAAAACTTGGCCTCTTATATAGAGCAAAACCCTAGCTAACAGAAGAAGAGAAGCCATAGCTAAAACCTAACTCCAGTGTACACTTCCATACACCTTCTCACTCTACTAACATACAAACTTCCACACAAACAAAGCTGAAGCAATGTTACAAAAATAGCCTGCAAATCACCCCTTTAGAACTCGTCACTGTTCTGCCCTTAAACAACTGAAATGGGCTGAACTCCCACGCCATCTCCACTATACTCAGCTAACTAGCTCATACTCTAATATATTACCCTGATAAGTATCTGGCACTAAAAGGCATGTACAGCACTACCACCCTACCAAATCTCTTCACTCTAAAATAAAATCCCCCTCTCCATCATTAAAGCCCAAAATGATTTGGTTCATAGGTTAGTACTAGGCTAACTGCCCTTGCAAGCCATTGTAAGCCTAGCCAATTATCCCTTGTGAGACTCAAACCCTGCACTTTATGTTTGTAAGGCAAACACCTTAACCATTAGGCCACCCTCCCAACCCTTATACACAGACCATGCAGCTACCCTCTAGAATACTCTCCCACATGCTCTCAGGCCTTTTGAAAACCAGCAGACATTCAAAAGACATCTAAGAGAACATCTCTCAACATCCTGACTCTGGAGCTGTACATCTCCAGGGTAAGTATCACACCTCTGTTTTCTTTCTCCTCTTCTGTACCTCTGCTCTCTTCTACTGTTACCAACTACCACTCTGTCTTTGCCCATCCCCACCTTCTACCTATACCTTTCTTAACGTTTTTACCAATCATTTAATTTATATCTCAAAATGAAATCAACAATTTGCTATCCAATCTTTGTAAATAACTCAGTATGCCATATTGTAGCATGTATCCTACTGCATAGTTATTTATTTAACTATATCTGTATAGAGTCTTCTTCTTTTTTTGGCTTTTTCACGGTTAGGGGTTGCCACAGCAGGTCACCTGTCTGCTCATGATTGGCAGTAGAGTTTTTACGGTGTCAAGTTGTCAGCCCAGTGCCCAACCTTCCACAGAAGGCACACACACACACACACACACACACACACACACACACACACACACACACACACACACACTCTCACATCTAGGGCCAATTTAGAATGTCCAATGTATAATTAGTAATTTTGTAGCTGACTATGCTCTTGGGAGGGTGAGAATGTACCTGCCTAATTACAATATAGCCCTTTCCTCCAACAAACAGTAAAAATCGGAGGTAGAAAAAAAATGTAATCAAATAAATGCCAAACAATTGTACAGTAAATCACAAAACAGCACTATGGCCATGGTATAGATGGTATGATGCCAGAGATGTCATGGTTGCAGACTCACAATATCATGGAGCATATGTTCAGATTGCTCAAAGGCCCATTTATACTGCCTGGATACATCTGGTGATATACTGGTTATGTTGTAAAAGCCTGTAGTGAGATACTTCTTATCTGCACTATGCTACACAATATAGTATTATGTTAATAACTACAGCAAGGGGGCATCATTAAAGTACAAGGCAGACTGGAGCCAGCAGTGGAGGAGAAGGATGCAATTTGGAATCGTTGGTGGAACAAGCTGTGGCTGCAACCCACCCATATGAGATGGGACCAATAAACGGCAGCAGTGTCAGAGAGGTGACATCTGTCGCACAACTATGGCCAGTAACAGGCATCAAAGAATAAAGCTAATGCATACAATAATACACTCATGCTATGCAGTACAGTGCAGTGTATTGTTGGGCCTCACTATGCATCAGTTATTACCATACCCACACATATCATATCATTTGCATGGGGGGGGCACAGTTGAAGGGTACAGCAATGCTAACCCAGGTGGAAGGGTTAGGGATGGCGGATTTGAAGGTTTAGGAGGATGTGTGATCATATCCTCTAGGGATAGAGTTGAACATTCAAGAAGAGACTGCTGGGTGGGTGTTCATGGTAGCCCTACATTCCCAGGATGTAAAGTTTAGCACTATTTGAGTAAGTAAGGGATCCCCACCACAGATCAAACTATGAGGAGGTAGATGAATACCAGCATCTACATCAATGTTTACATCCATGCTGTGTTACCGCAGTCTGCAGAGCACCTGGGAGGATGGATGATGTGGGACTATATGACATTCACATGCACATCCATGCTGTGTTACCACAGTCTCTATACCACCTGGGAGGATGGATGATGTGGGACTGTATAATGTCCCAATGCACATTCATGCTGTGTTACCACAGTCTGCAAGGCACCTGGGAGGATGGATGATGTGAGGCTGTATGATATCCATGTGCACATCCATGTTGTGTTACCACAGTCTGCAGACCACCTAGGAGGATGGATGATGTGGGACTGTATCATACCCCAATGCACATCCATGCTGTGTTACCATAGTCTGCAGGGCACCTGGGAGGATGGATGATGTGGAACTGTATGACATCCGTATGCACATCCATGCTGTGTTACAGCAGTCTGCAGAGCACCTAGGATATAGATGGTGTGGTACTGTGTAACCTGCAGCAGCTGGCCCTTTGGGATATACTCAAGGTGAATCCAGAAGAGAACTGGCCATAGCTTTGGGAACATGCATGCCATGGAGTGTTGGCAGACATAGCACATGGGCATAGAAATGCCTTGGAATGGTGGGAGACAGTGAGACAGCTGTACATGACAAGCCTATGACTATATACCACACACCTGTCCCAAAGAATGGCCACCGCAGACAGCCAATAATCTCAGAAACATTGAAAGTGATTTCAAGAGGCCCAACACCACCTTCAACAGGCATATATGCTCCAGGTCACTATATCATATGTCATAGCACAGGATTTCAAAGCTCTGTCACTATACTGTGTATCCTACAGAGTGCTGAGAGGTAACTTGTGTCTGGCATACAAGTCATCCTCTAAGCAGTTACTGATGGATTTTCTGCACATTGGCAAGTCAAATGGCACCAGGAATATGTGGTCTAGGGATCTAAACCTCTTCTGCAACATCAACAGAATGATTTGGAAAGGTAGGTTTGTCTTGCAGAGGATACCACTACTGTGGAACAAACTTTCTGCCCACGTAATGCAAAGCTCATCCCTGTCCATTAACTTGGATCTATGGCTGGAAAACAGAAGATGTACCGTAGTACTGCTTCCTAAGTACTTTATCCTATGTACGGGTCTCCTCAAATTATCTGTGGTATGATCCCAGTTATTCTAACTAATAGTAATATGTAATTATCAAACACTGAATGGGTAATGCCAATCGAGCACCAAACAAGGTAAGTTACTTCAAGCATGAAAAGGGAAACTGGCTAAACCTTAAGTGTCCTGCAAGGGTAGCTAGACTAGGACTTACAGTACCTGTGAAATTAGGTACAAAGCTACCAGACATCTCCTTATGGATCTAACATGCCACTATCTCTGACATAACATCTTTCAGTTGTCCAAGCCTTATGTACTGACCTGCACACGCATTAATTGATGTTGAGGGTAACACAAATGACTTGAGGCATGGTGGGAATGGCTAACTACATGCCTTTTCCTCAGACCTCTCAACTGTCCTCATTTTGGAGAAATGTACCTGTTTTTAGGTCTGCTTTACCTTTTTATGTAATGAACCTATTTTTGGAGGTATGTACCTATTTTCAGTCTTGATTTACCCCTGCACTCAATTTTATGAATCCTCCTCATCATATGTGATTTTTGAATCTACCTCATACTCAGAAACCTGCACTGTATGATGAGAGTACCTGTGGCAGCAGTAAGTTAAGAAAAAAGGACACATATCTTACATTTCTTTTTCTGAAGCAAAAATAAATGACCTTGTGTGGTAAAATTTCACAATGCAGCTCATTAAATTCTACAGATTTCACACTGTTGCTTTGATAATGTGCTTATATTTCCATAATTTTTCTACTGTTTCTTTTTAAACATGTATTTTTGAGTAGTATCCCATATTCCTACTAGAAACAGTTATGTGCTATTTACTATTTACATTTTATGCTAATTAGTCATCCAGATTTTCATTGGATGTACCTACTTTTCAAGGGCCTTTGTACCTATTTTATAAGTCTGCAAATTTTACTTATTGCTATTTTTTTACATCTTATTAACTAGGTTAGTTGCACTAGGCCAAATAACCCTTTTTTTTCAGGGAAGATCCTAAGGATTATTCATACTGACGAGGGGCAGTCTGGCCTGGACACTGGGGAATTTGCACATCTCAGGTACAATAGTTACAGAAAGTTGTGTATAAGAGTGGGAGGCTGCAGAAGGTATTTAGCACGTGTCAAATGTGAAAACTACTGCCCTACAAACTGGAAGATTAAACAATAATAGCTAACATAGTCTGCCTTAGGCATAGGCTAACTAGGCGGATGCCTAGGGTGCCGCTCTATTAGGGGTGCTTTTCTAGTATTTATTTGATGTAGGTAGACCAGGATGGGGGCACCGGGTGGTGTTTGGGGGGTGCTGTGGACCACTTTTGCCTAGGGCACCAGTTGACCTAAGGCCAGTCCTGATAGCTACTAGTATAAGTGCTAATGACAGTTGCAGCAATAAATTATGGTCTGCACCACAAATTTCGGAAATTGATGAAGCCATTCTGTTATCTCTGCTGACTGCTGGAGATTTTTTAAATGGTGTTGAGGTGGAAACTTTTGTGGTGATTGATTTAAAGACATTTTTTTCATATTCTTTTTTGGAGAAGGACATATTTGATGCACTATAGATAGTACACCGGGCCAAAATACTTCTTTGGAGCAACTATATTTTTTGCTTTCCTTTCATGATTTGGAACAGGGAGCTTCCATGTACAGAAACAGCTTTTGATTGGAAGTTATTTCACCATTTGGAGTTGCTATATTGCAGAAGAGTGCTCTTCTACACTGAAGTAACACTGAAAAATATTTTAACAAAATTTGACCTCAAACAATCCATGGTACCATGGTCTAATTTTCATGTGTGTGATTTATATATTAATAGAAATAGGAAAGCAGAAATTTGGTCAAGATACTCTTTTTTATAGGAACAGGATATGAAATTGGAATGTGGAAAATACTCTATGGTTTTACAGCCACTGAATAAAATTTTGGATGCATTAGGTTCATGGACTGGGGGTTAGGATGGGAGGGCTGAATTTATGGTTGAAAACAGTCATTTAAAGCATGTTGTCAAGCAAATGTTTGGAAAAACTAGTCATTGTGTGGTATGTAATGCTGGCCAGCCTAAACACTTTTTTTGTGTGGACAAATAGGGCACTTTAGGAAAAATTGTACTGGTTTCTGTTTGTTTAGATTGTGGTCAAGTAGGTCATAGTAAAGAGAAATGTGTTGCACACTGTACTAGATGTGGTAGCAATGTTCGTATCTGAGCAGACTGTCCAAAAATAAGACAGAAATTGGCCATACTACAAGTATGAAATGTAAAGAAAGGGAGGGTGGTAACATTATAGTGAAGGAGAATTATATGCTATACAACTTAGTTCTGATACTGTGCCAAGGTATCTCTAAAGATAGTACTTGTAGTGCGAAACGGGAAGATATTTCTTCAGTTACAATGCACATAGGAAAGCTTAATCAATAGTGGACATTTGAAACTAAAAACAAAAATAAACCATGAAAAGACTAACTTTCAATGTTAAGAGTTGGATTAATCATATTAGAAGATGGGTGATGGTTAGGTGGCTAAAACATTTCATGTGTGATGTTTGCATTTTGCAGGATATACAGAGAGTTTCTAAAGTAAAGCAGGAATGTAGTCACCTTTCTATGTGGAAGAGGTTATTGATCTTTGTGTGAAGATAGACGTTGATATACTTCTTTTACATTATAATATGATATACTCAGATAGGGCTATATGCGTCAATGTGGAGACTGCTAAGCAAAAATGGATGCTATTGAATATGTATGCTTACACTGCTCCTACTAAGCATCGAGTATTGTGGGAATGGGTAACAGATTGGTTGCATGGGGATTAATTAGCGGTATGGCAGGGGATTTTAATTCAGTATTATTAGATAAGAGAACATAAAAAGAAAAATTCCTGGAAGATTCTGATGATTGTTTCTGTAGGAAGGTATTTCAAGAATTTTCTTTAGTTTCTAAAGACCTCACTTATATCACTTATAGTAGAAGTGTGTTTTCCTCTTGATCTAATTGTATTTGTTTAAGTACAGTGTTATTTGAAGGAAGTGAATGAATATTAGAAAATAGTTTCTTTCTCATAATCAACCTCTATGGGCATAGTTAGAACTTAAAAATGGTGTACACAACATTATTTTAGTTGTAGATTTGTCCTTTATGATAATGTGTTTCTTAAATTTGAGAAGGGATCCTGTTTTTCTAGATTATGAAATGATCATATAGCATTACAGTTTGCTTATACTTCATTGATTGAATGGTGGGTACATTTAAAACAAAAGCTTATGACTATAAATGTTGATTATTTCAGAAAAATATAAAGATGTGTATGCTTATTATAATTTAATAAGTATGAAGAAAGCATATTTGAAAATATGGATAATATGGATTTAAAAAATAAAATCAGAAAGGTAAATGATCAGAGAACTGCAACAATTGTATATAAAATTAATTTCTATAAAACAGGAAAGTCCTTTGATTATGTTACCAAATAATTTACATAAGTGTTAAATTAATATGTCAGAGCTAAATAATGAGAACGGAAATAAGGCGTATAGAACTGAAAATGTTGTGAATGTTGCTAATACATGGTTATATAATACTTATTAACAAAAATATGGAAAGTATTCATGACACGTCAATTTAGAAAATAAATATTAGTGACTTGGATGAAGCTGTTACAGTTGTAGAACTACAACTGTCACTGAATATTGTGGTGAAAGCTTTTTTTTTTCTTGGAAGGGTGGACATAAAAAGTGTTTTAATAACTGGAGACCCATTTTGGTATTAAATTGTGATTAGAAATTGCTTGCCTATATATGGTGCAAAGGAGAATAAAGTCCCAATTAGAAAAATATTGCAGGATTGTTATAAACAATGGGAATATTATGGAGAATAAAAGACTATACCACCAGTTATTTTCAGGAAAACAGAAATATTTGTTATGTAGAAGGGATATTCCTAGATCCTATGATTTAGTTTGTTACAACATTTTACAAACTAATTTATATCTTAAACAGCTTAATAATAGCATAAAAGGTGTGAAAGTACTCAAGTGCAGTACATGCAAAGGATGTCAAATCAGTAATTTATTTTTTGTATTTATATGAGTCAAGTTATCTGTTCCATACAGTATATCATTTCCAAGCAGCATCACCCTTCTTTACAAATATATGTGTATGATATGCTGATTTATGCTGATTTAGTGTTTTATGTTGTGTTTTTTACAAAGAAAGCAAAAGTATAACTAAAGTTATAGACTTTGTGACTGATGATATATTTGAAGGTATTTCCTTCCAAAAAGATTCATTTACAATTTGGACAGTACTTTTATCTCTTCTAACTCAGGTAAAATAAGGGATGATTTGCTTGTTATTATGCAAGAATGTATTCAAAAATGGGAGACATTTTCTATGAGTTGAAATAAGAAAGTATACTTGATGAAAAGATATATATATATATATATATATATATATATATATATATATATGTATATATATTCATTGGGAAATTATTTGGTGCATGTTTATTTACTTCCAAGGAGATGTGACTCTTACCTGTTAGGCATTTTTTTTCTCAGAACTTCGGTGTTCCCGATTGAATCCAACTAAATGAGGAATTTTATATACCAATAAGAAACACGGAAGGTTACAAATAATTCAGTCAGTATGCTGCAACATGTATGTACTCTGTTAAAAATAGTTGTTTATTCTGGAACTTTATTAGACAAATAGAAAATGAATAAAGGTAATAAAGGTTTAGAAGATAAAGAAGATAAATTGATAATTGTATACCATAAGCATAAATGTCAGAAAATAAACTGTTCAGTGATTTTTAAAGGGAATATAATTTGGGTGAAAACTGTTATGCATCACTTTTTTACACTAGTTGGAAATGTTTAGATAGTGTTGGAAAACTCAGTATAGTAAAAGAACATTTATATTTCCCAGGATTCACTAATCCTCCATGTAAGACTAGATTAGTCTTACACGGAAGAATCAGTCTAAGAGTAAGATGGCAGCACACCATGCATATTAATGAGGGCACACTGCCTCAACTCAAAGGCTAACACGGAGCATGCCTGAGAGCAGGGGGCATGTCAGACTGCTGAGCAGTCCAAAAATCCACGCCCCTACAAGTCTGACACTCGGGAAATGTCCACATACATGAGTGAGTCTGCTCAAATGTGTACATACCCAACACTACACTCCCCCACATGCTAAACCCCTGTACA
The DNA here is from genome assembly GCF_019279795.1 of Protopterus annectens. NCBI lineage: Eukaryota > Metazoa > Chordata > Ceratodontiformes > Protopteridae > Protopterus > Protopterus annectens. The sequence goes on along the minus strand of NC_056741.1, from coordinate 172,102,497 downwards.
ATTATAAAATGTTAATTTTTTTTATTATTATTTCCGATATATCTGTCCGTATTTGCGCGTGTTTGCGCGGGTTTGCCCATTGCTTAGCTACAGTTAGCAGTTTAGACACCAAAGAGGATAATAAGAAACTTATATGCAAATTAAGTGAAATAACGATAGTGTAGTGGTAGAGCCTTCGCACAAAGAGGAGGCATTCCTGGTTCGAGTCCCACCACTCCCCCTTCTATTTTCTGTTGGAAATCTGTATATAAAAATAATTCCTGACATTTATCATTTAAATTTTTGTAAAAAGCATTGAAATGGGCTATGTAGTAGTGAATGAATTTTATATATATATATATATATATATATATATATATATATATATATATATATATATATATATTCAAAAGACATGCATCTGGAGCATTTCTCCCCCGGCCTCCACTGAAAACATGCTCTGTGGAACCTAGTCAGACATTCCCGGTCAACAAATGTTAAATAAATTAAATAAATAAAATAAATAAAAATAAAATAAAATAAGAAGGTGAAATGGTTATGCATACTGATGGATGCATAAGTAACGTATCTTAAGCAATGTGAAGCACTGCTAAGCAAAGTTTACCAGTATTAAGTATATTTAAATGTAATTGCTCGTAGCTGAGCACTGCATTAACTAGCACAATGGCTTTGCGTGTAGCTGTGCATCATGCCAACTAGCACAAATAGAACATGTTTATGCAGAGTTGCGCTCTGCACTAATCAGCGCAACGTCGGGCAATGTCGAGCAGCATAGAGCAACGTCGGGCAAAGTTGAGCAAAGTCGGCTAAACTCAGCCAGACCTCCTAGCTGGTCTGGCCAGTAGTAAAACAAAAAGCAGTGACAAGGCTCAGTCGAATAGCACAGAGAAGTAGAATGCTGAAAGTAATCCAAAGAATCCACACAAAAATGCTGAGAACAAAACTTTATGAAACGCAAAGCTTTCGGGTATAACCCTTTTTCAATACTGAATACAAACATACAAAAAGCATCTGCTTATATACAAGCCAAAGATCACATGACTGCAGCCAAAGTCATATGACAGATATAAAACTTCAACAAATTAAAAATGTTACAAAAATATATAGAAAATGATAAAACATAATAATAAAACATATTAATACATAGTAATACATAGTAAAACATAATACACTACTTATTTCAGATTACGTTGCAATCTAGCAAGAATAGGTTTAATACTGACAGTGCTGTTAATGCCAGGGGGGCTATCAGCTCCCAAACGCACTATCCATTGATATTCTTTAGTTTCAAGATAATTATTGATATCACCACACCTATTCAACGGAACCACTAGATCTATAACCCTAAATCTAAATGTATGCATGTTCCCATTGGACTCAATGTGTTTAAATAAAGCATTATTGGCACACTGTCTCCTTATTTCCGACTTGTGTTCAATTATCCTATCCTTGAGTCTACGTGTAGTCTTACCAACGTAGTATGCAGGGCATGCAACACATGATGCCATATATACTACATTGGTAGAAGTACAGGTGGCTCTGATATTGAATTTATATTTATGATGTGTTTTCAAATGTATGTATGTATCAGATCCCAGACTGTCAACCAAGTCAGAGCAACAGGAGCAATGATGACATTGAAAGGTGCCAAAATGAGAACCCGAATACAGAAGTCTGTCAAAAGACAAGGCAGAGCAAGGGCGAAAGTCCTTGTAGCATAGCATACTTTTAAGGTTTCTCATATTTCTAAAGCTAAAAAATGGTTTATCACCCAACAATTTTAGAAGTTCAGGCAATGCCATTAGAATAGGCCAATATTTATAAATTGTACGTTTGACAAGGGTAATCTTACTACCAAAACCAGTGACATATCTAAACCTATGATGCACATCGACATTAAGAGTTGTATTGACTCTATTATCATAAACTATGTGTTGTGGGTTCCTAAAATAAGGTGGATATAAAGAGTATCTATTACTAGAAACATGATCTTTAAGTTCCATCAAAGTAGTAGCAACATAACCACAGTCAAGGAAATCCTTACACATTTCAGATATCTGCATATTAAAAATAGCGTCATCTGTATTGAGTCTACTTTATATGCACCTATTACTGTTGCTTTTCATAATGTTTGTATAACTGATTTTAGAGAACAGTATAAAGTTCATGATAGAATGTTTAGCTATAATATGAGTTATGAACAACATCTTGCGTTGGAAAATCTTAAACGCAATGAGGAGATTATTATTAAACAGTCCGACAAAGGTGGCAGCATTGTAATCATGGACAGGGTTTGGTATAACCTATCAGTAGAAAAGTTGTTTGCTGATCATTTGTCTTTTAAAAAAATTAGTTTGCTAGATGTTAAGAAGCATATTACTAATGTTAATTTGTGCATTTATGACCTGCAATTTAATAACAACATTGATTTAGAACTGTTCCACTATTTCTCTGTACCATGTCCAACCATACCACAGTTGTATGGGCTTCCAAAAATACACAAATGCCAGCTGGACCCTCCAATGAGGCCTATTGTCTCCGGTAATGGATGGGTCACTGAACCTATTTCGGTGTACCTTCAAAGACAACTTTTTCCATTCCTGGACAAATGTAATTTTGTTTTAAAGGACACTGGTGATTTTCTATCTAAACTATCTACTTGGTATTATAGTGAATCACAGAACAGCGATGATTTTCTATTTGTTACACTAGATATTGTTTCATTGTTTACCGTTATTCCTAATTCGTATGGCGTAGAGTCTATAAGGAAATTCTTAACAGCTAATAAATCCCTGACTAATGATTCTATACAAAATATATGCCAACTCTTGGATCTAGTACTTAGTAATAATGTGTTTATCTTTAACAAACAACCATATTTACAGGTCAACGGGGTTGCTATGGGCACCCCATAGTCATATGCAAATTTAGTGTTATACCAGTGGGAACTAAATTTCTTGGATACACATGTTGTATTTTATCAACGTTTTGTTGATGACTGCTTCTTAATTTGGAAGGGCTCTACTTCTAGCTTGGAGCAGAATATATTAAATCTGAATAATACTACTACCTTTTTAAAGTTTAAATCAACTATTGCTAGTAAAGAGGCTTCTTTTTTGGATGTTAAAATTTTTTTAAGTAATGGTTCCCTCAATACCACTGTCTTTAAAAAACAAACACATATAGGTAGATATGTACATGCTGATAGTATGCATGCCCAACATGTTTTTCGGGGCGTGGTTAAATCTCAATTCATTAGAGCTAGTAGACTCAACACAGATGACGCTATTTTTAATATGCAGATATCTGAAATGTGTAAGGATTTTCTTGACTGTGGTTATGCTGCTACTACTTTGATGGAACTTAAAGATCATGTTTCTAGTAATAGATACTCTTTATATCCACCTTATTTTAGGAACCCACAACACATAGTTTATGATAATAGAGTCAATACAACTCTTAATGTCGATGTGCATCATAGGTTTAGATATGTCACTGGTTTTGGTAGTAAGATTACCCTTGTCAAACGTACAATTTATAAATATTGGCCTATTCTAATGGCATTGCCTGAACTTCTAAAATTGTTGGGTGATAAACCATTTTTTAGCTTTAGAAATATGAGAAACCTTAAAAGTATGCTATGCTACAAGGACTTTCGCCCTCGCTCTGCTTTGTCTTTTGACAGACTTCTGTATTCGGGTTCTCATTTTGGCACCTTTCAATGTCATCATTGCTCCTGTTGCTCTGACTTGGTTGACAGTCTGGGATCTGATACATACATACATTTGAAAACACATAAATATAAATTAATATCAGAGCCACCTGTACTTCTACCAATGTAGTATATATGGCATCATGTGTTGCATGCCCTGCATACTACGTTGGTAAGACTACACGCAGACTCAAGGATAGGATAATTGAACACAAGTCGGAAATAAGGAGACAGTGTGCCAATAATGCTTTATTTAAACACATTGAGTCCAATGGGAACATGCATGCATTTAGATTTAGGGTTATAGATCTAGTGGTTCCGTTGAATAGGTGTGGTGATATCAATAATTATCTTTAAACTAAAGAATATCAATGGATAGTGCGTTTGGGAGCTGATAGCCTCCCTGGCATTAACAGCACTGTCAGTATTAAACCTATTCTTGCTAGATTGCAACGTAATCTGAAATAAGTAGTGTATTATGTTTTATTATGTATTACTATGTATTAATATGTTTTATTATTATGTTTTATCATTTTCTATATATGTTTGTAAAATGTTTTAATTTGTTGAAGTTTTATATCTGTCATATGGCTTTGGCTGCAGTCATGTGATCTTTGGCTTGTATATAAGCAGATGCTTTTTGTATGTTTGTATTCAGTATTGAAAAAGGGTTATACCCAAAAGCTTTGCGTTTCATAAAGTCTTGTTCTCAGCATTTTTGTGAAGGCTCAGTCGAACCCAGGATACTGTGCACCATACTCACAGTACTGAACCACTAAGCCATGACAGCATTTCATAACCATACATTTTCAACACACACATACATATCAATGGAAGTTTACCCATTGCTAAGCAGGTGTGCCTTCAGCTGAGATTTTTCAAAACTGGCCAATTACAAATAAGTGCAGTAAATGAGGCATATTTAAGCTCCATAGGCGGAATACTTACCATAACTGGTTGTAGCTCCCATCTGAAGGCAGCATGGCCAGTGCTGGAGAAGGCTCTCAATTTCAAGCGCAACTTTGGGGCATTGAGGAGTCAAAAGTAATGGTTTGGATCCTTGTCCATAATCATGAGGATAGACTCTTGCAGGGCCAGTACCAGGGCACCCAATACAAAGTGGAAGCCTGGAACCGTCTAGCTCATGAACTCACCAGTGCCACAGGCGTCCCTCAGACTGGTGAGCAGGTCAGACACCACCACTCAGACCTGAAGAGATGCAAGGAGGATCAACTGGACCAGTGCATCCAGGAGGCCCGTGGGACGGAAAATGCCCCACTACTGAGTAAGTAGCCATTGAATTAGGTATGTTAGAATTGCTATTCTAGTCTATACTATGGATAGGTATGTCTCAATATCACTTCATTTACTTCACAGCTGCAGGTGTCCACTCTGCAGACCAGCAAGCCTATGCAGATAGGCTGCTAATGCTGCGCCACCAGGCAGGTTAGTAATTATTCTGCATGTACTGTTATATAAAATAAATGAGAGAGCCTGAAAAAAGTGTTTTAACCCAATAAATAAAGGTATAATAATTCTTTAATAATTATTCTGCATGTACTGTTATATAAAATAAATGAGAGAGCCTCTAGAAAAGTGTTTTAAGTCTTTAATAAAGGTATAATTCCTGGAGTGTGTCTGTGTCATTTTCTTTGATATGCTGTTGTACTCTTGCATTATAGAAATAGTACTGCTGTATTAAGTGCTGATAACCCACACTTGGGTAGGCCCATATAAAGTGGACGAAGGGAGTGCAAGTAGCTTTTAAGCATATTTACAGTCCTCAACTGTTGGTTCATGCCCAGCATGTACAGGTTAATCTGGCACATGAGTAGCTTGGTATTGTGTTCCCCAAAAATGTCAGTGTGCTGCCAGAAATGTAGGGAGCTGTTAACATATAACTGATAATTTCACCTGAACATATCTAGATAATTATAGGAAAGTAGAGCTGTCAGTGTACCATCACAGCAGTAGTGTGTCTGAACAACTCACAAAATATGTAGCAGTAACATCTGCATCCCGGACAGTTTGTATGTCAGATACAGCTCATGTATATAAAGATCTAGCAAACCCCATTTCACAATTTAAGGACAATTGGGTTGTGTAATATTACATGTAGGGGACATATAACTGCAGTTAATAGGAATGTAGTGTAAACTAGAAGGATATATAAGTTGTTAATGGAGCTATATTTTTCCACCCTACTATATGTGCATAAAAAATGAAATTTCACACCTCAGTGGGTATGTCTAATCTCAAAACATTTGTTGGGACATATGTCCTATTGGGTTATAAATATCTGCATTTATTTCAATGCATGTGCCCTGTTCAAATACCACAATATTGGTGGCCTGTTGCCATGAATTAAACCTGCATGCTGTTGTAATGTCCACTGTTGTTCTATATATGCATGTGTTATGCTTGCTGTTCAACTGTTGGAACTCTGGTGTGTTGGGTTAATGGGAATACTTCTGCATGCTGTTATAACTAATTGGGAATTCTGTTGACTGTTACTAACCCATATTTTCATTAAATCCTCCAAAACATAGAATGTATGGGAAGGTCAGTCCCAGCGGACCCATCTGTCCCACCTCAGCTGGCGATGGCACCTGGCACCAGCAGGTCCAATGCCCAGCCTGGGACCTCCTTCTCCATTGGCCCTGTGCCACTTTCAGGTGGAAGCGCTGCATGGGATGGGGATCGTCCACCCAGTGTAAGCGTGGGCGGAGGAGGGCCACCTATCACCCTCCGAATGGTCCGGGCTGTGGTGCGTAGAGAGATTGAGCATTCTATCACTAATCCTCTATGCCAGCTTGAGGCAAGAGTGGCACGACTCACGGTTGAGCCTGCCCCTCCTACACAGCCCCCAGCACAGCCACCCTCTGGGCTGTGAAGGTGCAGTGGTGACTGCCCATGGGTGGAGATCTCAGTTCCACTGTTGCCATCTGTGGGCTCATGGGCTTGCGATTTCCAAACATCCTTCCCCGTCAGTGGTGTTCACCCACCACATGTGTCATATTCTGCCCCTGTATGCATCCTGTTTGTCTTGTCTGTTTACCTCCCCAACCTACCTCCCCAAATATATCTACTTCCCCTACCCCACATTCCACTCTCACCTGAAAAAAAAAGGTGCAATCTGCTCCCAAAAAAAAAAAATTACGCTCCATACATAGCTGCCCATTTTGCACACATGTCCACTGGACACATAAAATGTAATTCAATTGGCAGTACAACATACTTTGTTGTCCTCACCCCTCTCTCAGGGGTGGAAGGTTTCATATTTCCCTCCAAATTTATTGCATATGCATAGCTGTTGCTGTTAAAGAAATGGGCAGCTATGGACCTTCCCTACACCTGTCCTGCACATCCTGAGCTGTTTTCCCTAATGTCTTTCCCTCTTTGTGCCCCTTTTTCGCCACTTTCCTATCTCCCCATTTTCTTTTCTTTCAAAGAAATGAGTACGGGGGTTAGCGGGAGTAAGAACTTTTAAGCAGTAGTTAGTGGGTTTGCATGAGTGTGCACTTGTTTATGCTTATCTAAGCATTGCTAAGCATCACGCAAACCCACTTACAACTGCTTAAAAGTGCATTAGTCACTCTGTATGTGAGGGCCCTTATTCTGCTCAGCAGCAAAATAAAACACCTCTGTCAGTCTCAAACCCAGGACTTTGTACACACTACACTGCATGAAGTACCACTAAGCCACAGTAGATATACGACAAGTTGGTGCTGAAATAAATATATCATGCATTAGTGGGTGAATATAAAGGAAAAATAGGAATGCCATAACACACAACTTGTTCTGTGGATCTTTACCAGCAGTTGTTATGGAATTGCATTACATGACTGTGATAAGAGAAGCAGCCATTCTAGCAGGAAATAATGTTACAGCAGCACTTTACAACCCCCACACAGTATCACAGCAGGACAAACACTGGCATATCTGATTAGGGCAGAGGCCATACCTCCCAACTGTGCCTAATTTTCAGGGATGTTCCTGATTTTAAAACAAATTTTAGCTGTCTCCCTCTGAATCCCTCTGAAAAGTACTGACGTTGGCCAGAAAGGTGGTGAATTACACTTAATGAATAATGACAATAAGTAAGAGTTAGACACTGCTTGTACTTCAGAAAAGGTGTATTAATCCATATGCTCTGGTTCTCTCAGGTCTCAGCTTAATGGCACTAAGATATTAAAGGTGTACCTCACTTTTACCTACTTTTCCCTGAGTCTGTTCAAATATGTACCTGAGTGTTTGAGATGCCTGACAGAGGCAGAAACACACAGGCATATCAGCTTTTCTGCTGTTACACACTGTGCAAATAGCTTTTGAAGGAGTTCCAGAAGCATACCCTTATGTAGGAGTACAACACTGAAATACAAAAGGATGTAGCCATGTACTGGTAGCAACCAACTGTAACAATGCCATTGTTCCAGTGCTGAAAAGACCAGTGTGGTGCACAGATAAAGAATAACAGGCTAACCTCTGGCTACCATGTGGATAGGTCCACAGTTGGGAGCTATGCAGCCAGACTACTTGCCTTGATAAACTAACAGGTACACAGCAACCCTTTAAGTCCACTAAGATAAAATTCACACAATAATACATAATGCTGTCTGTACTTCTGCACCCCTACCCTAATGTAGAATATACCTGTGTGTTCAGGGTCTACCAAGGATGTAGGTAGGCATACTCAGTACTGAAATTTGTCCAGTTTTCTTGAGCAGCCTGTGCTAATGTCAACACTAAAAAAACACAAACTGTTCAGAAGTGAGTAAATTAATATTCACAGTATAGCAGTTCACAAACAATTCATGTGCCAAAGGAATACATCTCAATAACTAGTTTTGTATGGCAGTTAATTGTACAATTAGTAAAGAAAGTACATGCTCCCATGTATCTTGGGTTAGCATTTTGAGGGGTGAGTACAATACTACACTGTGTGTACTGGAAGCAGCAACATTCAGGTCTGAGTACAACATTTAAATCACTGGCTACACCCCTGGCTTCAGATATAAGAACTATACCAACCTTCTGCCTTAAACAATGATGTCCACAGCAAACAAGCATGATCCCCATCTTGGAAAGCTGAAAGGGCCACGCCTACCTGAGTTAGCAATTTATAGCATTGGGTTGCTATGACAGTGATTACTGCAATTACCACACAGCAGTTTGCATGCAATTAGCAAATGGTGGCCACCAATTGGTGCAGAGGCCATCACATGCACATGTGCAAATACCTATAAAAGCAGGCTCTAATTGCTGTCAACAAACTCAATAATTCCATTGCAGAGACTGACAGAGAGAGAGAGAGAGAGAGAGAGACAGTGAAAAGCAAAAGGAAAAAGAAAAAGAAATAATACCAACTCATACAAAGGAAAGGTATGTAACAGATATGTATTTACTGGCATGCAGTAGATGTTTTTGAAGAGTACTCTACATAATGTGAACCATTCATATGTGGCAGCAGTACGTATCTATGCACAGATGTCCTGCTTAACTACTGCCATGGACAATTCAGTGTGTACCTGTGTGCAGTGAGACATAACTGTGAAATGTGTAGCTCAGCATTAAATGTCAAACATCTGATCCATGTTATCTGTGTTCTGTACAGTAGTGTGGTCAATGGCTGTTTGGGGGATTAGCGCAAACATTTATATAAACATGAGTATGACAGAGTAACATATGTATGATAGTCATATTAAAGTGTAGCTTAGCACTGGCAACTGCTGTACCAGGCTAGTATGCTAATCTAGCATATGGAGCTATATATACCCCCTCTAATGTTACTGTGTGTTCACATGTGACACCTGTTCATGTTGCAGCAAGGCTCAACAGTTCAGCTGTGAGGTCCACGGACTTACAATAGTGTGGACCTTGTGTGTGTATGGCACACACATACGGAGAGATATATATGTGTCATATATATTAACATCTGTATATGTGCATAGAGCAAGGGACATATTGCAACTGTTTGTGAAGGGTGGACATATATATGTTGGTGAAGGTTGTTATGTGCATATTTGTATGTAGGTTTTAATGTGTGACAAGACAGCATACAGTGCTGGTATATGACATGTGGTGGTTAAACACTGTGGGTGTTTTGTTCAGTTTGCAATGCTGCAGCCAGTGAGGCCTGCTAAAGCTACCTGGGCTGTGAACACTTTCAATGCATTTCTCACAAGACTGTGCAGTATTATTACATTACTGTATACCTCACATCCTTTGTACAATTGATATTCCCACCATGAAAGGTGGACTGTATATGTGCCTGTATGTATATGTTCACCAATGGATGTGTATATGTATGTATGTATATATATATATATATATATATATATATATATATATATATATATATATATATATATATATATATATATATATCCACACAGAGAGAAAGTCATATATACTCATACACACCCACATCTACTTGTTGCAATAGATTCTATGTAAAGTTGACTGAGTGTGATGGTCAATGTGTTGGTGAATATGTCAAAGATGTGTATTTGTGGGATAGCTTAGTGGGAAACTGTTTATGTCATGGTATTATGAGTCCTTGCTTTGATCCCAGCAAAAGCTGTGTATGCTGTTGCTAGGCAGATAATGCACTATGGCATACAGTCTGGTGTAGCCCATTGGTGTTAACTGGGGTGTGTCATCTGAGGCTAAAGCACTACATGTATGCTTATTGATTGGTACTGATGTTGAATCCAAATCCTGTATGTACTCTAGTACTACTTGAAGCTCTGGGCCTAAACAGCAAAGTATGGTATATGTCCACATTGCTTGGAACCACTGTTTTGTGTGGTCCCTGTAGTCATCACAGATTACTTTCCTCAAGCTTAAGGTTTTGTAAGTACTGACACACAGTACTGTATAGTACATACATAAAGCTTATCTGAGTTGCCATACCTTTGTGTCTTGTAATTATGTCTGATGTGTGTGTGGGTATGCCTGTAACATGTCCTCTGTCATATGTGTGTTACAACATATAACTGCGTATCTAGCAACATTTATAGTTTACTACAGCAGTATGCCACCTATATTCACAATTGTGCACATATTTTGGCCACGGGTTTGCCATCAACAAGTTGTGTGGTATAATGGTAATACTGTAACTAGACCTTACAAACATTGTGATGGATGACATATTTCTTTATGCATTGGCTTGATCTATATCTGCTGTGGCTAGGTGATGCATTGTGTTGCATACAGTGTGCCAGGTACTCTTGTATAGTCTTATACAGTGATTTTATTTTGTTGCTGTGCAGAACATGGTTTATTATATAGAGCATGCCAGGCACTTTCAAGCAGTTGTGGGGTGAGCACTGATAAGTGGTATTGAAAGTGTTTAATCTCAGTCAGCTAATAGGTTGCTATATAGGGCAGTTCAGTGATATCTGTACTGTATAATGTTAAATGTGCCATATGACTTGCTCATACATATTTTTTCTTTATGTCTTCCAGGGATCATGGCACACCATAGAAATCCTAGCTACAGTAGGGCTGAAGATGAGATTCTTACTAGCTGTATGATTCAGCACTACAGCCTACTATTTTCCAGAACCAGCCAAGACCAGCAGGAGCATACTGCAATGTGGCAAGATGTTGTCCGGAGGGTAAATGAGGTAGGCCTGCATAACTGGACATATGAGCAGGTACACCACCACTGCAGTGATCTACTTAGACATGTCCGTCAATGTGCTTCTGATGTACAGAGACAACAGCTTGCAACAGGTGGTGGGGTTAACATCCATCCCCCCCTCACCAGAGTGGAGGAGCTGCTCCTGAACCTGGTGGCACCTGCCCAACAATAACAGCAGCAGACATTTACCATGATGGAGGTTGGAGCCACCCAGCAAGAACACATGGAGCATGCAGGTAACATGGCATATCTGTAGACTACTGTTACCTCTATTGGTAGATCATGCATATGTGAGATGTGTACTGTGTAGTTAGAAGATGTGGAGCCTGTTGTTGTGCAATACTGATCATTTGGAACATAATCTGTAGGCCTGTGAATGTAAACTGTTGTTCTACTGTAAGATTGCAAACCCACAGTAGCAATGCCACAGTTGTCACCACTGACAAACTGTCTCATATCTATGTAGGTCCCTCTGGTGTGACAGCAAGGCAGCGGACAGATGCTGGTGAGTGTGTTCTACATTTATTATTGCAAATAAAAAGTGCATGTCATAATTAAGGTGTAGGCCATGTACACATGTAACACACCTACCCATAATGCATGCTGTGCATATTTTCTGTGAGACCACGCACATCTCACTAATGTGATTAGCTGCCTCAAACACATGCAATACACAGACCATCTCAAACAAATGTGGCTACACTGTAGTGACCATTGGATAGGCAGAGTCGATACACAACATGCACATAACATACACAACTATGTCATACACAGAACATGTTAACATGCTACACATGAAGGATTCGCAAACCCTCTGTAAAGTCACACTCCAGTATCCCAAATGTCATCCACACAGCACACATAATATACCTGAGGGGTAGAGGCCTATCATGGGGCAGTGAAACATTCTGCAACACACAACACATTCATGTTAGGGAATGCTCCTTATTGGCCTCCTTACAAACCCATGTAACAACTGGTTGTGAAATGGTGAATGTAGCCATGGTAGTGCGGTTCCAGTACAGCATGATAAGTGCTGGTTTGGAACACATTTGTAGCCTTGAGTGATCACATGATGCTTCATGATGATGGCTTATGGTACTACACCCCCATCCGGTTATTGTAACCACAGTACTACACATAGCTTCCATTGCTATACACCTCAATGTTGTGTGTGTGCAAACATATGCACCTCTAAACAATATGCATACCAATCACCATTTGCACAACTGACACATATATGTCTTGTGATGCTACTGAGTGGCTAGGTCATATGACACCCATTGGGTATGTGTTATGTTTAAATTTGCAGTTATGTTTTAGCATGCCATGTCATGGATGACACTGGCATGTCCACAATGTGATATACACTCACCATAACTACTGTACATTGGGTATGTGGACCAATGGTATTCCATCAGTTATACATGCACCACTGATCTTGTGTGTATACACATCATGCATGAGCTAAAACTGTGTCCACAATTATTTGCTAAAGACACAGAGGCTCTAATTAGAATTGGATATCTATGTGACACACAGATACACATCCAGCCATGGTATGTAGACCTGTGAGTGATGGTGCACAGTACATTACAGAGTTTTGAATACTTGCACAGCAATATTGTGTCCATGTATGCATTGCATTCCAGGGGGAGGCCAATCACCGAACAACAAAACACATGCATCAAAGCCATGTATACTGTTAGTAACAAGGACTTTCTACACTTGCACTGCATGCTGTTGAGCAACACATGTCCTGCATGCTGACATGTGTGATATGACTGTTTTTCTTGTGATACTGTACCCCACCATCAACTGCTATTGAGTATGTTCTGAGATTGCTGGTGGTGGTGAGTGTGTGTGTGTGTGTGTGTGTGTGTGTGTGTGTGTGTGTGTGTGTGTGTGTGTGTATGTCTGTGTGTGTGTGTGTGTGTGTGTGTGTGCGTGTCTGTGTGTCTGTGTGTGTGTGTGTCTGCTTTAGTGAGGAGTGTATTTGTGTGTGTGCATGTGTGCATGTGCATGTGTGTGTGTGCATGTGCATGTGTGCATGTGCATGTGTGCATGTGGTCTGACATCATGTACAGGTCTTAAAGTATGTTTCCTGTTTTCCTCTCACAGGTGCTGAGGTGGGGCTGGTTCAGTGCAGCAGAGAACCTGATGTCACTGACACAGATAGTGATAATGAGAATAGGTGTGTTGAGGCACAGGCAGGTTTGTCAGGGTCTGTTGTTGGGCCACCAATTGACAGTACACAAGTCTCCACCCCATCCATGCACACAGTCATACTGCCTGTACATCCATCATCACCAATGCCCTTAACAGAGGGACAGTGTACAGCTGGCACTGGCCAGGACAGTGTAGTATCTATGGCACATGCATCAGGACACAGCAGCCATAGCCAGATATCTGGAATGGTACCACATAGGTAGATGCCCAGAAGTTCTCCTCAGAGCACTGCTGGTCATCATGCCCCTGGCAGACGTGCCACAACTCTTACAACCACACGCATGTTCCAGGCTGTCATGGAGGCACAGGTATGTATGGAGCGGTACACCACACAGGGACTAAGGGCTCATAACACCTCTGTAAATTACAGTATCTGTGACCTAGCAGGTGCCATACGTAATTACACTGAGGTCATTGATAGACTTTGGGGTGAGACATTAGATGTCCTCCACAATATCATGTCCATGTGTCAGGACAGTGAGGGATGGTTGAGACATCAACATGGACGTATGCCAGCAACATCATCAGCTGGCAGTCACCGTGGACATCCATCAAGTCATAGCCATTCCTGTAGTGCCAGTACCAGCCCCAGCAATGTTGGGGAGGCTGTCCATAGACCGTCCTAGAAGACCATGTGCACGTGGCTCTGGCCAGTCCCAGCAGGGACCTGGACCCAGTGGACATATGTCAACCTCTGAGGATAGTACCCAGTCTGGATTAGTACCTGATACTGTCTGTAGCACCCCTGCCAGGTCCAATATCCATTGCCAGAGACAGTGATCTGTAAAGCCTGCCAGGTACAGTCTGTAGCTGTCCCACAAATCCCCATATATGTCATCCACATGGTGGAACTTTGTGCATGCAGACACACACACATAAACCAGACACCTAGGGCAAACACATACCCGCACACATTACATCCACATTGGACCATAACAGTACTCTTGGCCCTCACACACACACATGTCAATTGTATGGCTCAATGTAGGCCTCTGGCAAACCAACAACACACCCTGTGCATATGGTGAAACCTGTGCCACCTCCTGTCATCTGTAACATTGATGCAGGAACAGGCTAACATGGTGCTGATGCACAGGGTGACTTTATTACAGTATAACAATGTTTTAATGTGTAGCATGTTGTCAGCAGTAAAGTGTAATGATATCCTTGAAGGTGTAGCTGAGCAGGCATGATGCATTAAAGCTATAATTATCAATGTAGTATTGTTTACACCAGTGTTTATTCCAATTGTGTATTGTCTGCCCATGTGCCACTTGGCTGATGTGTGTAGTTTTGTCAGCATGTGTTATAGAGTGGACAGTAAGTGTGGGATGTGTGCAGCACAAATTTGCAGGTGTACATTTGTGAACATGGTTGAGGTGCACTGTCTGCATGTGCGTGCATATTGGAAAAATAGGTAGGGTGACATGCCCTGTATTAGACAGTGTTAACACTCCATAGTTTCTATTGGTGGCCAGTATGCATTGTACTACACACATTTTGGAACTTGAGTACACGTGTGTGTATGACACGGTTTGACACTGTGCTGCGGGTGATATTGTTGTTACTATCTGTCATTGGTTTGCATCCTGGTAGTATACATAACCTCAACAGCCTGCCCATAAACAATTGTTAGATGATGGCTTGACAACTGACACACAGATGTAGGACACACAGTAACATTTGCAGCCTTCAAATACTATTCTATGCCAGTAACAGGTGGTATTCACCTGCACTCAGTCCTGGCACCACTCCTGTTTGGCATATAGCTTTCTTAGGTACAAGCAAACACAGTAGGGATATGTCTGGCCACGTTTGGCAATGCATACTGTGGGTTATAATGCATTCTCCAGATGACACACACATCCTCCAAAAGGGTATCATACAAACAGATACCTGGTGTCAAACCCATGCTTTAAAGCTATAAGCCAAATAAAGCATAGTCATCCACTTTTACAAAACATAGTATCCCCAGAGTACCACATAGGTAGTAGCCCCCAAAATGTCGAACAGGTACCGATGTATACATAGATCCATGTGTTAAGTCATCTCTCCTTTGATAATCACATTTCCAAAGGGTTTTGGAAATCCCTCTGTGGATCACATAAGCAATAAGGGGTTTGCATGCTGATCCACAGAGGTTGTTGCACACCTATAATAAATAGCCATCTTTGACAGACTTTGCTGCTTTTGAACAGGTTTTAAATATACTTCAGTCATAAACCCTCACTCACACTATTCAATAGAAACCGTAATGAGTGTATGTGAAACGGATGACGTAGGCCAGGGATCACTGCAGTGGCTAGGCTTGTCACAAGCATAGAGATGTGACCTAAGGTCTGGAAAGCAGCAGCACACTCTGGCAAATATAACAGATGTGTTCATGGTGAAAGCAGGGTTCCCACCTATGAAATAATTGAGGTCACATGTACGTATATGTATTTGCCACACAGCTACCTGACATGTGTAATGCACACACTGTTGTCATTGTGATATGTCATACAGTAGTAAAAGCAAAACCCATGACACATTAACCAACAGTGTCACACACATGGAGCGCACACACACACACAGTCACCAAGTGCAGGATTCAAACCCCTATCTAACTACTTTATGATATTACAGCAGTACACATTTACACGATGCACTGTATACATTACTGGGAGTTCTCCTTTCCACAGGTATATTTGTAGGATGGTAACATCATCAGACTTGACAAAGATGAGTATACCACTTTTAAGGTGTTTCAGTAGTCTTCAAAAAGGTTGTTTTTCTCCAAGGGGACACACTCTCATACAATTGGCAAGTGCAGGATTCAAACCCCTACTTAACGACTGTATGATACTAGAGCAGTACACATTTACATGACACGCTATACACATTACTGGTAGTTTTCCTTTCCACAGGTATATTTGTAGGATGTTGACATCGTCAGACTTGACAAAGATGAGTATACCACTTTTAAGGTGTTTCAGTAGTCTTCAAAAAGGTTGCTCTTCTCCAAGAAGACACACACACTCTCATATAGTTATCAAGTTCAGGATTCCAACCCCTACTTAACGATACTAGAGCAGTACACATTTACACAACGCGCTATACACATTACTGGGAGCTCTTCTTTCCACAGGTATATTTGTAGGATGGTGACATCATCACACCTGACAAAGATGAGTATACCACTTTTAAGGTACTTCAGTAGTCTTCAAAAAGGTTACTCTTCTCCAAGGCGACTCACACACAGTCTTATACAGGTGGCAAGTGCAGGAGTCAAATGCCTACTTAACTACTTTATGATACTAAAGCAGTACACATTTACACAACACGCTATATACATTACTGGGAGTTCTTTTTTCCACAGGTATATTTGTACGATGGTGACATCATCAGACTTGACAAAGATGAGTATACCACTTTTAAGGTGTTTCAGTAGTTTTCAAAAAGGTTGCTCCTCTTCAAGGAGACACACACATTCTCATACGGTTGGCAAGTGCAGGATTCAAACCCCTACCTAGCTACTTTATGATACTACAGTAGTACACATTTACATGATACGCTATACACATTACTGGGAGTTTTTTTTTTTCCACAGGTATATTTGTAGGATGGTGACATCATCAGACTTGACAAAGTGGGTTACATTAGGTGACATTAGGTGGGCTACATAGAAGGAATTTCTAAAAACTTTGGCAATGTGATCATCAAAGGAGAGTTTACTATCTACCTGGGTCCCCAGGTCCATAATTACATTCTCCATACGTACTGGATTACCACCTATGATGACTATGCATTTTTTGGCATTCTGCTTGAGGGCATTGTTTTAACACCAGGTATCTGTCTCTGTAAGACCCTTCTGGAGAATGTCTGTGTCAGCCGTAGAGTCGATTATGGACCACAGTTAGCAGTCATCTGCAAACTTGGTCAGCCATACTCCTCCCGTGCTTGCCTGTAACTCTGAGCAGTATCTACTGAACAGGTGGGGTCCCAGGACCAAGACCTGTGGGATGCCACTTGTGACTGGTTTAGAGTCGGACATGTCACCCGTAACTCTTACCATGTGTGTTTGATCTGTGAGCCAGTTGGCCACCCATCCTGTGACATAGGGGTTAATATTCAAGCTGGTAAGCTTGTCCATGATGCCAGAGTGGGGAATGGTGTCAAAGGCCTTAGTGAGGTCCAGGTGGGCTGTGTGGACTACTTTTACCTCCATCTATGTCCTTGGTAACTGTTTCAAAGAAGTCAACTAGATTTAGGAGGCAGGATCTGCCTTTAACAAAGCCAAATTGGGTAGAGTCCAGTGTCTGGAGGTTCCTAATGTCTATGTTTATGGGTTCCATGATAATTTGCTCCATAGCTTTGCAGACCAGGCTGAGTAGGCCTATAGGGCAATCGTTTCTAGGTTCTGTTGTGGCACCACCTTTGTGGAGCTGGATGACTGTTGCTGTATGCCATTCTTTGGGTACATAGCCTATGGTAAGGTTGAATCTGGACAGTGAATGCAGGTGTGGGTGTAGTTCCTTTTGGGGCTGGTGTAAGACACAGCCTGGGACACCATCCAGTCCCATTGATGCTGTGTTCTTAGCTTTGGAGAGGGCTGTTTTTACCTGCATGTCCATGAAGTCTGGGGCTCTGCATTCTTCTGGGATGGACACAGGCCCTTTTGGGGGTGAGGGGGTGAAGTTTAAACTGAACTTGTCTGCCAGGGTGTGGGCAATGTCAGTTGGTTCAGTGCATTTTTTGCCATTTTGCAGTAGTTGACAGCATATTTGAGAGTTGCCACCTAAATGTTTGGTATAGCTAACGAAGGCTTTGTGGTTGTTATTCTTTGATTCCTTGGCAATATGTCTTTAGAAACTAGCCTTGGATTATTTTATGAGCGATCATTGTTTCTTCCTAATAATGATCAGTGATGACTTTCCTTTTGTGAAGTTTGCTCTATCATGCGCTAGTTTCCTCATTCAGTTGTATAGCTTATTTATGGGCAACGACCACCAGATTGGTTTCTTCTTTTTGGAGGAGTGCGTCTTGGTTTTATTTGGGATGTCTTGATCCATGCATCCCTGTAGATGCTCATAGAATGCACTTGTAAATGATTCTGCAGATTGTATAGCATTATCCTATAGCAAGGGGGCTTTGGAACTTTCCACTTTGGTCTTGAGAAGTGTGCAGTTTGCTTTTGAAAATTTCTTCACAGTGGTTTCCTTGACCGGGGGGATGTGGATGGTCTGATATTACCAGCAAGGGGTTTATCTCTGGTGTGGAACACTGGTACCCCATGTTGGTGATGATCAGGTCCAGTATGTTGTCACCTCTAGTGGGCATGGTGACCAGTTGTTCCAGGGCGTTTGAGTTTTTAAACTCTTGGAAGCATTGGGCAAAGGACGTTGTACACAAGTAATTCTCCCAGTCAATGTTTGGGTAGTAGTAATCTCCTCATATAATGGTGTTTGGTAGGACCTTTATATTTTCCAGTGTTCTCAGGAATACTGAGTGAGGTTCCTGAGACAAGGTAGGTGATCTGTAGCAGGCTACAATCTGAATAGCAGCTTTGCCCAATGTTAGTTGCACTTGCATGGGCTCCAAGGCCTCATGCTGTGCCACTAACCTGAAGGTGTGAGTATCCATAAGGTAAATGGATACACCCCTTCCTTTTGTATTTCACTCTGGGTTTTGAGGCCAAAGATCAGAGGGATTGTGAGTGTTTTACGTGGAGCATGTCCAACAGCTCTGTGTTTGACATAGCTTTGTATGTTAGGCAGAGATCACCTTTAAGTAGGCGATATACGAGAGAGTACAGCTGGAGCATTTTGAGACGGTCTGCGTATGACATGTATTTCAGGCCACTAATCCTCTTTTATTTTTTGGCAAAATTAAAAAAGGGTTGAAATTAACGGAAAAAAGTTTTAGTGGTAGAGCCTTACAAAGAGGAGGCATTCCTGGTTAGTCCCACCACTCCCCTTCTATTTTCTGTTGGAAATCTGTATAAAAAAATAATTCCTGAATTTATCTTTTAAAATTTTTTGAAAAAAGCATTGAAATGGGCTATGTAGTAGTGAATAATTTTTAAAATATAATATATATATATATATATATATATATATATATATATATATATATATATATATTAAAAGACATGCATCTGGAGCATTTCTTTACTGAAAAAAATTCTGTGGAACCAAATCAGACATTGGTCAACAAATGTTAAATAAATTAAATAAAAAAAATAAATAAAAATTAAAATGAAGGTGAAATGGTTATGCAACATGGATGCATAAAGCTTTCTTAAAAAATTTGGATGCTAAAAAGTTTACCAGTTTTAAATATTTTAAATGTAATTGCTCGTGTTTAGCACTTTTTGCAAATGGTTTTTGGTCTGTGCATCATGCCAACTAGCAAAAAATAGAACATGTTTATGCAGGTTCGCTCTGCACTAATAGCAAAAGCCAATTTTACAGCATGAGCAACGGGGGAAAAGGGAGCAAAGTCTTAAACTCAAGACCCCCTAGCTGGTCTGGCCAGTAGTAAAAAAAAGAGTGAAAAGGCTCAGTCGAATAAAATAGAATGTTTAAAGTAACCCAAAAGAATCCACAAAAAAATGCGGAAAAAACTTTATGAAGCATGCTTTTAAAACCCTTTTTTAAAACTGAATACAAACATAAAAAAAGCACCCTTTATATAAAAACCAAAAGATAAATGACTGCACCCAAAGTCATATGACAGATAAAAAACCAAAAAATTTAAAAAATTTTTCAAAATATAGAAAATGATAAAACATAAAAAAAAACATTTAAAAAAGGTAATACATAGAAAAACATAATACTACTTATTTCAGATTTTTGCAATCTAAAAGAATAGGTTTAATACTGACAGTGCTGTTAATGGGGGGCTATCAGCCCCCGAACTATCCTTTGATATTCTTTGGTTTCAAGAATTATTGATATCCCCACACCTATTCAAAAACCACTGATCTATAAAAATTTAAATTTTGCATTTTCCCCATTGGACTCAATGTGTTTAAAAAAAGCTTTTTGGCACACTTCCCTTATTTACTTGTGTTAAATTATCCTATCCTTGAGCCCTTAGTCTTGGTATACATCAACACATGATGCCATATATACTACATTGGTAAAAGACAGGTGGCTCTGATATTAATTTTATATTTATGATGTTTTTTCAAATGTATGTATGTATCAGATCCCAGACTGTAAACCCAATCGGGCAACGGGAGCAATGATGACATTAAAGGGCCAAAATAAAACCGAAAAAGAAGTCTGTAAAAAAGAAAAGGAGAAGGGGAAAGTCCTTGTTATATATTTTAAAGGGTTTTCTCATTTTTAAAAACTAAAAATGGTTTATCAAAAAATTTTTAAGTTGGGCAATGCCTTTAGAATAGGAATATTTATAAATTGTGTTTGAAAAGGGTAATCTTACTAAAAACCAGTGACATATCTAAACCTATGATGCACATCGACTTTAAAGGGGTTTATTGACTCTATTATCATAAACTATTTTGTTTTAAAATAAGGTGGATATAAAGAGTATCTATTACAAAACATGATTTTTAAAGTTCCATAAAAGTAGTAAAATAACCACAGTAAAGGAAACCCTTACACATTTCAGATATCTGCATTTAAAAATAGCGTCATCTGTATTGAGTCTACTTTATATCACCTATTACTGTTGCTTTTCATAATGTTTGTATAAGTTTTTTGGAACAGTAAAAAGTTCATGATAGAATGTTTGCTATAATAGAGTTATGAAAAACATTTTGGGTTAAAATTTTAAAGCAAATGAGGAGTTTAAATTTTTAAACAGTAAAATGGCAATTTAATCATGGACTTTGGTATAACCTATCAGTAAAAAAGTTGTTTGCTGATCATTTGTTTTTAAAAAATTTTTTCTAGATTTTTGAAGCATATTACTAATGTTAATTTGTTTTATGACCTGCAATTTAATAACAACATTGATTTGAACTTTCCACTATTTCTCTTCCATGTCCAAATACCACATTTTATGGGCAAAAATACACAAATCCCCTGGACCTCAATGAGGCCTATTGTCTTAATGGAGGGGTCACTGAACCTATTTTGTACCTTCAAAGACAATTTTTTCCATTCCTGGACAAATGAAATTTTTGAAAGGACACTGGTGATTTTCTATCTAAACTATCTATTTTATTATAGTGAATCACAGAACAGCGTGATTTTCTATTTGTTACACTAGATATTGTTTCTTTTTTAGTTATTCCTAATTGGGTATGGTGGTCAAAAAAAAATTCTTAACAGCTAATAAACCCCTGACTAATGATTCTATAAAAAATATATCCAACTCTTGGATCTAGTACTTAGTAATAATGTGTTTATCTTTAACAAACAACCATATTTACAGGTCACATTTATCCCCCAAATTTTTTTGCAAAATTTGGTTTTATACCAGGGGGAACTAGAAAATTTTACATGATGGTGTAAATTTCTTGGATAAAATTTTTTTTTATCAAGTTTTGTTGATGACTGCTTTTTAAATTTTGGGAAAGGGGTTGCTTCTAGCTTCAGTATATCTAAATCTGAATAATACTACTACCTTTTTAAAGTTTAAATCAACTATTACTAGTAAAGAGGCTTCTTTTTTGGATGTTTAAATTTTTTTAAGTAATGGTTCCCTCAATACCACTATTTTTAAAAAACAAACACATATAGGTAGATATGTACATGCTGAAAATTATGCATAACATGTCTTTTGGCAAATCTAAATTTAAAGGGCTAGTAGACTCAATACAGATGACTTTTTTTAAATGAGATATCTAAAAATGAAAAATTTCCCTTTGTGGGTTATGCCCTTTTGATGGAACTTAAGATTGTTTCTAGAATACTTTTTTATACCCACCTTTTTTTGGAACCCAAAAAATAGTTTATGATAATAGTTAAATTTCAATTTTGTCATGTGCATCATAGGTTTAGATATGTCACGGGTTTTTGGAAAGGATTACCCTTGTAAAACTTACAATTTATAAATATTGGCCTATTCTAATGGCATTGCCTGAACTTCAAAAATTGTTGGGTGAAAAAATTTTTTTAGCTTTAGAAATAAAACCAAAAAGGTCTCCCTTTCCCTTCTGCTTTGTTTTTTACAGACTTTTTTTCCATTTCACCTTTAAATTTCATCATTGCCCCGGCTCTGACTTTTGACATTTCTATAAAAATACATACATACTTTTAAAAACCAAAAATTAAAATTAATATCAAAATTTTTACCAATGTGATATAGGGCATCATGTTTGCCCCATTATTGGGTAAAACGCAGCTAAAGGGAAGGATAATTAAAAATTAAAACATTTCCCTTTTTTTCTGTAATAAATGCATGAAATTTGGGTTATGATCTAGTGGTTTTTGAATGGTTATTAAAATTATTTTTAAAAAATATCAATATAGTTTTGATAAGGGCATTAAAAAGTATTAAACCTATTTTAATTTTAAATCTAAATTATTTATTATGTTTTTTAAATTATTACTATGTTTTAAATATTTTATTATTATTTTTTATCTTTTTTAAATATTTTTAAAAAAAATTTTTTAATTTGTTAAATTTTTAAATATCTGTCATATCTTTTAGTGATCGGCAAAAGCAGATGCTTTTTTTGGTATTCATTTTAAAAAGGGGGTTATCCCCAAAAATTTTCCCATAGTCTTGTTCTAAAGCAGGGAAAAGGTGAACCCAGGATACTGTGCACCAAAATCACAGTACTGAACCACTAAGCCATGACAGCATTTCAAAACCCTTTTCAACACAACATATCAATGGAAGTTTACCCATTGCTAAGCAGGTGTGCCTTCAGCTGAGTTTTTCAAAACTGGCCAATCACAAATAAGTGCAGAAATGAGGCATATTTAAGCTCCATAGGCGGAATCCCATAACTGGTTGTAGCTCCCATCTGCAGGAAAGGGGCCCGGTGCTGGAGGGGGCTCTCTTTAAAGCCCCTTTGGGGCAGGGAGTAAAAAGTAAGGGTTTTCCCTTGTCCATAATCATGAGGATAGACCCCTTGCAGGGCCAGTACCAGGGCACCCAATACAAAGTGGAAGCCTGGAATTCTAGCTCATGAACTCACCAGTGCCACAGGGTCCCTCGGACTGGTGAGCAGGTCAGACACCCCCTCAGACCTGAAGAGATGCAAGGAGGATCAACTGGACCAGTGGATCCAGGAGGCCCGGGGGTGGAAAATGCCCCACTACTGAGAAAGTAGCCAAATTGGTATTTTAAGAATTGCTATTCTAGTCTATACTATGGATAGGTATGTCTCAATATCACTTCATTTACTTCACAGCTGCGGGGTGTCCATCTGCAGACCAAACCCTATGCAGATAGGCTGCTAATTTTTGCCCCAGGCAGGTTAGTAATTATTCTGCATGTATTTTATAAAAATAAATGAGAGAGCCTAAAAAAAGTCTTAAAACCAAAAAAAAAAAGGTATAATAATTTTTTAATAATTATTCTGCATGTACTGTTATATAAAATAAATGAGGGGCCTCTAGAAAAGTTTTTTAAGTCTTTAATAAAGGTATAATTCCTGGAGTGTGTCTGTGTCATTTTCTTTGATATGTTGTTGTCTTTGCATTATAGAAATAGTACTGTTGTATTAAGTGCTTTTAACCCACACTTGGGTAGGCCCATAAAAAAGTGGATGAAGGGGGTGCCAGTAGCTTTTAAGCATATTTACAGTCCTCAACTGTTGGTTCATGCCCAGCATGTACAGGTTAATCTGGCACATGAGTAGCTTGGTATTGTTTTCCCCCAGAAATGTCAGTGTGCTGCCAGAAATGTAGGGAGCTGTTAACATATAACTGATAATTTCACCTGAACATATCTAGATAATTATAGGAAAGTAGAGCTGTCAGTGTACCATCTCAGCAGTAGTGTGTCTAAACAACTCAAAAAATTTGTAGCAGTAACATCTGCATCCCGGACAGTTTGTATGTCAGATACAGCTCATGTATATAAAGATCTAGAAAAACCCATTTCACAATTTAAGGACAATTGGGTAGTGTAATAATACATGTAGTGGACATATAACTGTAGTTAATAGGAATGTAGTGTAAACTAGAAGGATATATAAGTTGTTAATGGAGCTATCTTTTTCCACCCTACTGTATGTGCATAAAAAAATGCAATTCCACACCTCAATGGGTATGTCTAATCTCAAAACATTTGTTGGGACATATGTCCTATTGGTTTATAAATATCTGCATTTATTTCAATGCATGTGCCCTGTTCAAATACCACAATATTGGTGGCCTGTTGCCATCAATTAAACCTGCATGCTGTTGTAATGTCCACTGTTGTTCTATATATGCATGTGTTATGCTTGCTGTTCAACTGTTGGAACTCTGGTGTGTTGGGTTAATGGGAATACTTCTGCATGCTGTTATAACTAATTGGGAATGCTGTTGACTGTTACTAACCCATATTTTCATTAAATCCTCCAAAACATAGAATGTAGGGGAAAGGGGGTCCCAGGGGAAATTCCCACCTCAGCTGGCACCCTGGCACCAGCGGGCCTGGGGGACCTCCTCCCCCATTGGCCCTGTGCCACCTTGGGAAAATGCGGGGGGGGAATGGGGGTGGGAGGGCCACCTATCACCCTCCGAATGGCCCGGGGCTGTGGTGCGTAGAGATCAGCGTTTTTCACTAATCCTTTTGCCAGCTTGAGGCAGGTGGCCCCTCAGGGTGAGCCTGCCCTCCTACACAGCCCCAGCACAGCCACCCTCTGGGCTGTGAAGGTGCACTGGTGACTGCCCATGGGTGGGGATCTCAGTTCCACTGTTGCCATCTGTGGGCTCATGGGCTTGCGATTTCCAAACATCCTTCCCGTGAATGGTGTTCACCCACCACATGTGTCATATTCTGCCCCTGTATGCACCTTGGTTGTCCTGTCTGTTTACCTCCCCAACCTACCTCCCCAAATATCCCTACTTCCCCTCCCCAATTCCACTCTCACCTGAAAAAAAAGGGCAATCTGCTCCCAAAAAAAAAACGCCCATACATAGCTGCCCATTTTGCACACATGTCCACTGGACACATAAAATGTAATTAATTGGCAGTACAACATACTTTGTTGTCCTCACCCTCCCCGGGGGTGGAAGGTTTCATATTTCCTCCAAATTTATTCCATATGCACAGCTGTTGCTGTTAAAGAAATGGGCAGCTATGGACCTTCCCTACACCTGTCCTGCACATCCTGAGCTGTTTTCCTACTGTCTTTCCCTCTTTGTGCCCCTTTTCACCACTTTCCTATCTCCCCATTTTCTTTTCTTTCAAAGAAATGGGTGAGGGGGTTAGGGGGAGTAAGCACTTTTAAGCAGTAGTTAGGGGTTTGCATGAGTGTGCACTTGTTTTGTTTAAAGCATTGCTAAGCATCACGCAAACCCACCCCTTAAAAGTGCCTTAGTCACTCTGTATGTGAGGGCCCTTGTTCTGCTCAGCAGCAAAATAAAACACCTCTGTCAGTCAAAAACCCCCAGGACCTTGTACCCCTACACTGCATGAAGTACCACTAAGCCAGGTAGATATAAAACAAGTTGGTGCTGAAATAAATATATCATGCATCAGAATGAGTGAATGAAAAGGGAAAAAATAGGAATGCCATAACACAAATTTTCTGTGGATCTTTACCAGCAGTTGCTGTGGAATTGCATTACATGACTGTGATAAGAGAAGCAGCCATTCTAGCAGCAAATAATGTTACAGCAGCACTTTACAACCCCCACACCGTATCATAGCAGAACAAACACTGGCATATCTGATTAGGGCAGAGGCCATACCTCCCAACTGTGCCTAATTTTCAGGGATGTCCCTGTTTTTTAAAACAAATTTTAGCTGTGCCCCTCTGAATCCCTCTGAAAGTACTGTTTTTGGGCCCAGAAAGGTAGTGAATTACACTTAATGAATAATGACAATAAGTAAGAGTTAGACACTGCTTGTACTTCAGAAAAGGTGTATTAATCCATATGCTCTGGTTCTCTCAAAGTCTCAACTTAATGGCACTAATATTTTAAAGGTGTACCTCACTTTTACTTACTTTTCCCTGAGTCTGTTCAAATATATACCTGAGTGTTTGAGTGGCCTGGCAGAGGCAGAAACACACAGGCATATCAGCTTTTCTGCTGTTACACACTGAGCAAATAGCTTTGGAAGGAGTTCCAGAAGTATACCCTTATGTGGGAAATACAACACTGAAATACCAAAGGATGTAGCCATGTACTGGAAGCAACCAACTGTAACAATGCCATTGTTCCAGTATTGAAAAGACCAGTGTGGTGCACAGACAAAGAATAACAGGCTAACCTCTGGCTACCATGTGGATAGGTCCACAGTTGGGAGCTAAGCAGAAAGACTACTTGCCTTGATAAACTAACAGGTACACAGCAACCCTTTAAGTCCAGCAAGATAAAATTCACACAATAATACACAATGCTTTTGTACTTCTGCCCCCCTACCCAAATGAAATATACCTGTGTGTTCAGGGTCTACCAAGGATCTAGGTAGGCATACTCAGTACTGAAATTTGTCCAGTTTTCTTGAGCAGCCTGTACTAATGTCAACACTAAAAAAGCACAAACTGTTCAGAAGTGAGTAAATTAATATTCACAGTATAGCAGTTCACAAACAATTCATGTGCCAAAGGAATACATCTCAATAACTAGTTTTCTATGGCAGTTAATTGTACAATTAAAAAAAAAGTACATCTCCCATGTATCTTGGGTTAGCATTTTGAGGGTGAGTAAAATTTTCCCCTGACAATGTTTTACTGGAAGCAGCAACACTCAGGTCTGAGTACAACATTTAAATCACTGGCTACACCCCCTGGCTTCAGATATAAGAACTATACCAACCTTCTGCCTTCAACAACAATGTCCACAGCAAACAAGCATAATCCCCATCTTTGAAAGCTGAAAAGGCCCCGCCTACCTGAGTTGGCAATTTATAGCATTGGGTTGCTATGACAGTGATTACTACAATTACCACACAGCAGGCTGCATGCAATTAGCAAATGGTGGCCACCAATTGGTGCAGAGGCCATCACATGCACATGTGCAAATACCTATAAAAGCAGGCTGTAATTGCTGCCAACAAACTCAATCACTTCCATTGCAGAGACTGACAGAGAGAGAGAGAGAAGAGAGAAAAAGGAAAAAAAAAGAAATAATACCAACTCATACAAAGGAAAGGTATGTAACAGATATGTATTTACTGGCATGTAGTAGTTTTTTTTGAAGAGTACTCTACATAATGTGAACCATTCATATGTGGCATCAGTACGTATCTATGCACAGATGTCCTGCTTAACTACTGCCATGGAAAATTTCAGTGTGTACCTGGGGCAGTGGGACATAACTGTGAAATGTGTAGCTCAGCATTAAATGTCAAACATCTGATCCATGTTATCTGTGTTCTGTACAGTAGTGTCAATGGCTGTTTGGGGATTAGCAAACATTTATATAAACATGGTGTGACAGAGTAACACATGCATGATAGTCATATTAAAGTGTAGCTTAGCATTGGCAACTGCTGTACCAGGCTAGTATCAAAAGCTTTTGGGGTATATATCCCCCTCTAATGTTACTGTGTGTTAAAGGGACACCTGTTCATGTTGCAGCAAGGCCCAACAGTTCAGCTGTGAGGTCCAGGGACTTACAACAGTGTGGACCTTGTGTGTGTATGGAAACCCCGGAAAAATATATATGTGTCATATATATTAACATCTGTATATGTGCATAGAGCAAGGGACATATTGCAACTGTTTGTGAAGGGTGGACATATATATGTTGGTGAAGGTTGTTATGTGCATATTTGTTTTAGGTTTTAGTGTGTGAAAAAAGACAGCATACAGTGCTGGTATATGACATGTGGTGGTTAAACACTGTGGGTTTTTTGTTCAGTTTGCAATGTTGCAGCCAGTGAGGCCTGCTAAAGCTACCTGGGCTGTGAACACTTTCAATGCATTTCTCACAAGACTGTGAAATTTATTACATTACTGAAACCTCACATCCTTTGTATAATTGATATTCCCACCATGAAAGGTGGACTGTATATGTGCCTTATGTATATGTACACCAATGGATGTGTATATGTATGTATTATATATATATATATATATATATATATATATATATATATATATATATATATATATATATATATATATATATATATACAGAGAAAGGGGTCATATATACTCATACACCCCCACATCTACTTGTTGCAATAGATTCTATGTAAAGTTGAGGTGTGATGGTCAATGTGTTGGTGAATATGTCAAAGATGTGTATTTGTGGGATAGCTTAGTGGGAAACTGTTTATGTCGTGGTATTATGGGTCCTTGCTTTGATCCCAGCAAAAGCTGTGTATGCTGTTGCTAGACAGAAAAACACTATGGCTGTCTGGTGAAAGTCCCTTGGTGTTAACTTGTGTCATTGGAGGCTAAAGCACTACATGTATGCTTATTGATTGGTACTGATGTTGAATCCAAATCCTGTATTTTTAGTACTACTTGAAGCTCTGGGCCTAAACAGAAAAGTATGGTGTATGTCCACATTGCTTGGAACCACTGTTTTGTGTGGTCCCTGTAGTCATCACAGATTACATTCCTCAAGCTTAAGGTTTTGTAAGTACTGACACACAGTACTGTATGGTACACACATAAAGCTTATCTGGGTCGGCATACCTTTGTGTCTTGTAATTGTGTCTGATGTGTGTGTTGGTATGCCTGTAACATGTCCTCTGTCATATGTGTGTTACAACATATAACTGCGTATCTAGCAACATTTATAGTTTACTACAGCAGTATGCCACCTATATTCACAATTGTGCACATTTTTTGGGTACAGGTTTGCCATCAACAAGTTGTGTGGTATAATGGTAGTACTGTAACTGGACCTTACAAACATTGTGATGGATGACATATTTCTTTATGCATTGGCTTGATCTATATCTGCTGTGGCTAGGGGGTGCATTGTGTTGCATACAGTGTGCCAGATACTCTTGTACAGTCTTATATAGTGATTTTATTTTGTTGCTGTGCAGAACATGGTTTATTATATAGAGCAGCCAGGCACTTTCAAGCAGTTGTGGGGTGAGCACTGATAAGTGGTATTGAAAGTGTTTAATCTCAGTCAGCTAATAGGTTGCTATATAGTTCAGTGATATCTGTACTGTATAATGTTAAATGTGCCATATGACTTGCTCAGACATTTTTTTTTTTATGTCTTCCAGGGATCATGGCACCCATGAAATCCTAGCTACAGTAGTGCTGAAGATAAATTCTTACAGCTGTATGATTCAGCACTACAGCCTACTATTCTCAGAACCAGCCAAGACCAGCAGGAGCATACTGCAATGTGGCAAGATGTTGCCCGGAGGTAAATGAGGTAGGCCTGCATAACTGGACATATGAGCAGGTCACCCCCCTGCAGTGATCTACTTAGACATGCCCCATGTGTTTCTGATGTGAGACAACAGCTTGCAACAGGTGGGGGTTAAACATCCACCCCCGTCACCAGAGTGGAGGAGCTGCTCCTGAACCTGGTGGCACCTGCCCAACAACAACTGCAGCAGACATTTACCATGATGGAGGTTGGAGCCACCCAGCAAGAACACATGGAGCATGCAGGTAACGTGGCATATCTGTAGACTACTGTTACCTCTATTGGTAGATCATGCATATGTGAGATGTGTACTGTGTAGTTAGAAGATGTGGAGCCTGTTGTTGTGCAATATTGATCATTTGGAACATAATTTGTAGGCCTGTGAATGTAAACTGTTGTTCTACTGTAAGATTGCAAACCCACAGTAGCTATACCACAGTTGTGTTGACAAACTGTCTCATATCTATGTAGGTCCCTCTGGTGTGACAGCAAGGCAGCGGACAGATGCTGGTGAGTGTGTTCTACATTTATTATTGCAAATAAAAAGTGCATGTCATAGTTAAGGTGTAGGCCATGTACACATGAAACCCCCTACCCATAATGCATGCTGTGCATGTTTTCTGTGAGCCCCGAAATCTCACTAATGTGATTAGCTGCCTCAAACACATGCAATACACAGACCATCTCAAACAAATGTGGCTACACTGTAGTGACCATTGGATAGGCAGAGTGATAAAAATGCACATAACATAAAAACTATGTCATACACAGAACATGTTAACATGCTAAAATGAAGGATTCACAAACCCTCTGTAAAGTCACACTCCAGTATCCCAAATGTCATCCACACAACCTAATATACCTGAGGGGAGGCCTATCATGGGGCAGTGAAACACTCTGCAAAAACACAACACATTCATGTTAGGGGAAAGCTCCTTATTGGCCTCCTTACAAACCCATGTAACAACTGGTTGTGAAATGGTGAATGTAGCCATGGTAGTGCGTTCCCAGCATGATAGTGCTGGTTTGGGAAACATTTGTAGCCTTGAGTGACCACATGATGCTTCATGATGATGGCCATGGTTTCACCCCATCCAGTTATTGTAACCACAGTACTACACATAGCTTCATTGCTATACACCTCAATGTTTGTGTGTGTGCAAACATATGCACCTCTAAACAATATGCATACCAATCACCATTTGCACAACTGACACATATATGTCTTGTGATGCTATTGAGTGGTAGGTCATATGACACATTGGGTATGTGTTATGTTTAAATTTGCAGTTTGTTTTAGCATGCCATGTCATGGATGAAATGGCATGTCCACAATATGATCTACACTCACCATAACTACTGTACATTGGGTATGTGGACCAATGGTATTCCATCAGTTATACATGCACCACCGATCTTCTGTGTATACACATCATGCATGAGCTAAAACTGTGTCCACAATTATTTGCTAAAGACACAGAGACTCTAATCAGAATTGGGTATTTATGTGACACACAGATACACATCCAGCCATGGTATGTAGACCTGTGAGTGATGGTGCACAGAACATTACAGAGTTTTGAATACTTGCACAGCAATGTTGTGTCCATGTATGCATTTTTTCCCGGGGAGGCCAATCACCAACAACAAAACACATGCATCAAAGCCATGTATACTGTTAGTAAGAAGGACTGTCTACACTTGCACTGCATGCTGTTGAGCGACACATGTCCTGCATGCTGACATGTGTGATATGACTGTTTTTTTTGTGATACTGTACCCCCCAACTGCTATTGGTATGTTCTGAGATTGCTGGGGGTGGTGTGTGTGTGTAGTGTGTGTGTGTGTGTTAGTGTGTGTGTGTGTGTGTGGTGTGTGGGATGTGCACTGTGTGTGTATGTGTGTGTGGTGTCTGTGTGTGCATGTGTGGTGTGTGTGTTTTTGTGATGTGTGTGTGCATGTGTGTGTGCATGTATTTTTGTGCATGTTTTGCATGTGCATGTGTGCATGTGGTCTGACATCATGTACAGGTCTTAAAATGTGTTTCCTGTTTTCCCCTCACAGGTGCTGAGGTGGGGGTGGTTCAGTGCAGCAGGAACCTGATGTCACTGACACAGATAGTGATAATGAGGATAGGTGTGTTGAGGCACAGGCAGGTTTGTCAGGGTCTGTTGTTGGGCCACCAATTGACAGTACACAAGTCTCCACCCCCTCCATGCACACAGTCATACTGCCTGTACATCGATCATCACCAATGCCCTTAGCGAGGGACAGTGTACAGGGCCCGGCCCGGACAGTGTGGTATCTATGGCACATGCATCAGGACACAGCAGCCATAGCCAGATGTCTGGAATGGTACCACATAGGCAGATGCCCAGGGTTCTTCCCGAGCACTGCTGGTCATCATGCCCTGGCAGGGTGCCAACTCTTCAACCCAGCATGTTCCAGGCTGTCATGGAGGCACAGGGTATGGAGCGGTACACCAGACAGGGACTAAAAAGGGGTCATAACACCTCTGTAAATGACAGTATCCATGACCTAGCAGGTGCCATATGTAATTACACTGAGGTCATTGACAGACGTTGGGGTGAGACATTATATGTCCTCCACAATGTCATTCCCATGTGTCAGGACAGTGCAGGGGTGGTTGAGACATCAACATGGGGTTTCCAGCAACATCATCATCTGGCAGTCACCGTGGACATCCATCAAGTCATAGCCACTCCAGTAGTGCCAGTACCAGCCCCAGCAATGTTGGGGAGGCTGTCCATAGACCGTCCTAGAAGACCATGGCCCTGGCTCTGGCCAGTCCCAGCAGTGACCTGGATCCAGTGGACATATGCCAACCTATGAGGATAGTACCCAGTCTGGATTAGTACCTGATACTGTCTGTAGCACCCCTGCCAGGTCCCCTATCCTTTGGGCCCGAGACGGGGATCTGTAAAGCCTGCCAGGTACAGTCTGTAGCTGTCCCACAAATCCCCATATATGGGCCACATGGTGGAACTGTGTGCATGCAGACACACACACATAAACCAGACACCTAGGGGAAACACATACCCACACATACATTGGCCCAAAAAGTACTCTTGGCCCTCCCCACACACATGTCAATTGTATGGCTCAATGTAGGCCTCTGGCAAACCAACAACGCACCCTGTGCATATGAGGAAACCTGTGCCACCTCCTGTCATCTGTAACATTGATGCAGGAACAGACTAACATGGTGCTGATGCACAGGGTGACTTTATTACAGTATAGCAATTTTTTTAATGTGTAGCATGTTGTCAGCAGTAAAGTGTAATGATATCCTTTAAGGTGTAGCTGAGCAGGCATGATGTATTAAAGCTATAATTTTCAATGTAGTATTGTTTACACCAGTGTTTATTCCAATTGTGTATTGTCTGCCCATGTGCCACTTGGCTAATGTTTGTAGTTTTGTCAGCATGTGTTATAGAGTGGACAGTAAGTGTGGGATGTGTGCAGCACCGATTTGCAGGTGTACATTTGTGAACATGGTTGAGGTGCACTGTCTGCATGTTTCATATTGGACACATGGGCAGGGTGACATGCCCTGTATTAGACAGTGGTAACACTCCATAGTTTCTATTGGTGGCCAGTATGCATTGTACCAGACACATTTTGGAACTTGAGTACTTTTGTGTATTTACAGGGTTTTACACTGTGCTGTGGGTGATACTTTTTTACTATCTGTCATTGGTTTGCATTCTGGTAGTATACATAACCTCAACAGCCTGCCCTAAACAATTGTTAGATGATGGCTTGACAACTGAAAACAGATGTAGGACACACAGTAACATTTGCAGCCTTCTACTATTCTATGCCAGTAACAGTGGTATTCACCTGCACTCAGTCCTGGGGCCACTCCTGTTTGGCATATAGCTTTCTTAGGTACAAGCAAACACAGTAGGGAATTTTGGCCACGTTTGGCAATGCATACTGTGGGATAATGCATTCTCAGATGAAAACACATCCTCCAAAAGGGTATCATACAGACAGATACCTGGTGTCAAAATGCTGTAAAGCTATAAGCCAAAAAACATAGTCATCCACTTTTTCAAAACATAGTATCCCCAGAGTACCACATAGGTAGTAGCCCCAAAAAGTCAGGTACCGATGTATACATAGACCATGTGTTAAGTCATCTCTCCTTTGATAATCACATTTCCAAAGGGGTTTTAAAACCCCCTGTGGATCACATAAGCAATAAGGGGTCTGCATGCATATCCACAAAGGGTTGACACCTATAATAAAAAGCCATCTTTGACAGACTTTGCTGCTTTTGAACAGGTTTAAATATACCCCAGGGATAAACCCCCTCCCCTATTCAATAGAAACCGTAATGAGTGTATGTGAAAAGGATGGCGTAGGCCAGGGATCACTGCAGTGGCTAGGCTTGTCACAAGCATAAAATGTGACCTAAGGTCTGGAAGCAACACACTCTGGCAAAAAAACAGATGTGTTCATGGGAAAACAGGGTTCCCACCTATGAAATAATTGAGGTCACATTTTATATTTTTTGCCCCACAGCTACCTGACATGTGTAATGCACAAATGTTGTCATTGTGATATGTCATACAGTAGTAAAAGCAAAACCCATGACATTAACCCAAAAGTGTCACACTGGAGCACACACACACACACACACAGTCTCAAATGCATGATTCAAACCCCTATCTAACTACTTTATGATATTACAGCAGTACACATTTACACGATGCACTGTATACATTACTGGGAGTTCTCCTTTCCACAGGTATATTTGTAGGATGGTAACATCATCAGACTTGACAAAGATGGTATACCACTTTTAAGGTGTTTCAGTAGTCTTCAAAAGGTTGTTTTTTTCCAAGGGGGCACACTCTCATACAATTGGGAAGTGCAGGATTCAAACCCCTTTCTTACTTATGTACTAAGGAATTCTTACATGATATCTATACACATTACTGGGTTTTCCTTTCCACAGGTATATTTGGGATGGTGACATCATCAGACTTGACAAAGAGGGATACCACTTTTAAGGTGTTTAGTAGTCTTCAAAAATTTTCTCTTTTCCAAGAACACACACTCTCATATAGTTATCAAGTTGGTTCAACCCCTATTTCATACTAGAGCAGTCATTTACACAAGGGTATAAAATTACTGGGGGGCTCTTCTTTCCACAGGTATATTTGTAGGATGGTGACATCATCCCCCTTTACAAAAGATATACCACTTTTGGGGCTTTAGTTTTAAAGGTTCTCTTCTCCAAAGGGGATCACACACATAGTCTTATACAGGGGAAGTGCAGGATTTAAATGCCTGTAAATTTTGATACTAAATATTTTCACAAGGGATATACATTACGGGGTTTTTTCCCGGGGATATTTGTAAAGGTGACATCATCAGACTTGACAAAGATGGGATACCCCTTTTAGGTTTCAGTAGTTTTTAAAAGGGTTTCTCCTCGGACACACATTCTCATACGGTTTTGGAAGTCAGGATTCAAATACCTATACTTTTATACTACAGTATGCATTTACATACTATACACATTACTGGGGTTTTTCCCCAGGTATATTTGGAGGATGGTGACATCATCCGACAAAGTGGGTTACATTGGGGGTTTGGGCTACATGGGTTTCTAAATTTAAAGTAGGGGAAATACTACCTTCCCCGGCATAATTCATTCTATGGGGCTGGGTTACCACCTATGATGACTTTCATTGGCATTCTGCTTGAGGGGATTGTTTTAACCCGGTATCTGTCTCAAAACCCCTGGGATGTCTGTGTCAAAAAAGTCGATTATGGACCACAGTTAGCAGTCATCTGAAAATTGTCAGCCATCTCCATGCTTGCCTGTAACTCTGAGCAGTATCTACTGAACAGGTGGGGTCCCCGGACCAAGACCTGTGGGATGCCATTGTGACTGGTTTAGAGTCGGACAAAGGCAACTCTTACCATGTGTGTTTGATCTTTAGCCAGTTGGCCACCCCTCCTGTGACATAGGGTTAATATTTAAGCTGGTAAGCTTGTCCATGATGCCAGAGTGGGGAATGGTGTCAAAGGCCTTAGTGAGGTCCAGGTGGGCTGTGTGGACTACTTTACCTCCATCTATGTCCTTGGTAACTGTTTCAAAAATCAACTAGTTTGGGAGGATCTGCCAACGCCAAATTTGGGGGAGTCCAGTGTCTGGAGGTTCCAAATGTTTATGGGTTCCATGATAATTTGCTCCATAGCTTTGCAGACCAGGCTGAGTAGGCCTAAGGGGAAAGTTTCAGGTTCTGTTGGGCCCCCCTTTGTGGAGCTGGATGACTGTTGCTGTATGCCATTCTTTGGGTACATAGCCTGTGGAGGGTTTAATCTGGACAGTGAATAGGTGTGGGGGTAGTTCCTTTTGGGGCTGGGTAAGACACAGCCTGGGACACCATCCAGTCCCATTGATGCTGTGTTCTTAGCTTTGGGAGGGCTGTTTTACCTGCATGTCCATGAAGTCTGGGGCTCTGCATTCTTCTGGGATGGACACAGGCCCTTTTGGGGGTGAGGGGGAAGTTTAAACTGAACTTGTCTGCCAGGTGTGGGCAATGTCAGTTGGTTCAGTATTTTTTCCATTTTTCAGTAGTTTACAGCATATTTGAGAGTTGCCACCTAAATGTTTGGTATAGCTAACAAGGCTTTGTGGTTGTTATTCTTTATTCCTTGGAATTTTTCTTTAGAAACCCCTTTGGGTTATTTTATGGGATCATTGTTTCTTCCAAAAAGATCAGTGATGCCTTTCCTTTTTTGAAGTTTGCTCTATCATGTGTTTCCTCTTCAGTTTTATGCTTATTTATGGGAAACCACCAGATTGGTTTCTTCTTTTTGGAGGGGCTCTTGGTTTTATTTGGGATGTCTTGATCCATGCATCCCTGTAGATGCTCATAGAATGCACTTGTAAATGATTCTGGGTTTTATAGCATTATCCTATAGCAAGGGGGGTTTGGAACTTTCCACTTTGGTCTTGAGAAGTGTGCAGTTTGCTTTTGAAAATTTCTTCACAGTGGTTTCCTTGACTGGGGGGTTTGGATGGTTTATATTACCAACAAGGGGGTTTTTCTCTGGGGTGGAACACTGGTACCCCATGTTGGTGATGATCAGGTCCCGTATGTTGTCACCTCTAGTGGGCATGGTGACCAGCTGTTCCAGGCGTTTGAGTTTTAAACTCTTGGAAGCATTGGGCAAGGGCGTTGTACACAAGTAAATTTTCCCAGTCAATGTTTGGGTAGTTGTAATCTCCTCATATAATGGTGTTTTAGGACCTTTATATTTTCCAGGGTTTTCAGGAATACTGAGTGAGGTTCCTGAGACAAGGTAGGTGATCTGTAGCAGGCTACAATCTGAAACAGCTTTGCCCAATGTTAGTTGCACTTGCATGGGCTCCAAGGCCTCATGCTGTGCCACTAACCTGAAGGGGTGGGTATCCATCAGGGAAATGCAGACACCCCTTTCCTTTTTATTTCACTCTGGGTTTTGGGGGCCCAAAAATCAGAGGGGTTGTGAGTGTTTTGTGGAGCATGTCCAACAGCTCTGTGTTTGACATAGCTTTGTATGTTAGGCAGAGATCACCTCTTTTGTAGGCGATATCAAAATTTCAGCTGGAGCATTTTGAGACGGTCTGTGTGGGATGTATTTCAGGCCACTAATTTCCCCTTTGTGAGGTATTTCTGCAGGCTTTCCAGTTGTTGTAGATGTCTTGTGAGGTACATAGCAAAGGGGCATTGCTCTATTTGGGTCTAGTGAGTGATGAGTAGGGGAACAATGTCCTCTTCTATTCTGCATGAGACACCTTTTGTGAGGTGTGCCACATAGAAGGATTTCCTGACTACTGTGGGGATGTGATTATCACAGGTTTCCACTGTCCACCTGTGACCCAAGGTCTCCTATCACACTTTCAGTGTTCAGTATACTACTACGCATGTAGTAGTTCATGGCTACACAGATATTACCAAAGGGGGTGACAATGCACTTTTTGGCATTGAACTTGAGTCCATGGCTTTGACACCAGGCATCTGTCTCAGTGAGGCCCTTTTTTAGGATGTCCACATCTTTAGTAGTTTCAATTATGGCTCCTAGTTTGCAGTCATCTGGAAACTTCATTAAAAGACCTTCCATGTTAAATTTACTTCAGGGAAGTAGATACCAAACAGGACAGGACCCAGGACTGAACCCTGTGGTTTCACTTGTCACTGGTCCAAAGTCTTCTTGGAGTCTGCTACTTTCACAGTGTGTGTTCTGTCAGTGAGCCAGTTGGCAACCCATCTTGTGACATAGCAGTTTATACCTAATTTAGTGGGTTTATCTGTAATTCCAGAGTGGGGGGTGGTGTTGAAAGCCGTGGCAAGATCTACATAGGCTGTGTGAACCACCTTACCCTTGTCTAAATTCTGGTGACTGCTTCAATGATGTCTATCAGGTTTTGGAGACATGATCTGCCTTTACAAAAACATGGTTGTGGTCCAGAGTTTGAAGATTACCAATGTCTTTTTTTATAAGTTATATGATGATACATTCCATGGCCTTGCAGATCAGGCTCATCAGGCTAATGGGGCTAGTTCCTGGGGTCCATGGTGGCTCCTCCCCTTTTTGTAGTGGGATAACCCTCACTGTGTGCCATTCAGCAGGCACAAAGCCTGAGGTGAGGCTATGACTGAACATTTCATGGTGTGGTGCCTGTTCATTCTGTAGTTTTTGTAGAACACAGCCTGGGATGTTATCTGGTCCCATGGATGCTGTGTTCCTGGCATTGGAGAGTGTTTTTACCTGTGCAGCCATGATGACTGCAACTTTGCATTTTTCCATTATAGAGATGTGCTCTTTCATGGGTGAGAGGGGGGTAAAGTTAGCACTGATCCTATCTGCCAGGATGTTGGCAATATCAATTGGGTCTGTATATTTAGTTTACACAAAGGATGTTGCAAAACACTTTATAGCATAAAACTTTGTTTTTTCTCAATACTGAATCAGACAGGGTTTTTCATTGGAACCCCTAGCTTGGATAGGATCTTGGGGACAGTCCCAAAAACAGGAGGCAGGGGCCCCGAATGCTTTATTTAAAAATATTGGCTTATGGAGGCTACATTTGGGGTTTGGGTTATAGACCTGGTTGTTTCTAGCAGACAGGGGATTTTTTTCTTGAGACTAAAAAATCAGTGGATCGTTTGGGGGTGATCCCCCCCATTAACAAAAGTCAGTATTTAAAACCCATCCTTGTTGAATTCAAACAAAAATGAAATGATTATTTGATTCATCCATAGTCTTAGTTCAGGTAGATAAATGTATTATAAAGGCGTGTTTGTGTGTATTTTTTTTCACATATTTTTTAAAATTTTATATAAGTTTTTTTAAAAGCTTCTATTAAATGGTAAACCTTTTATATGTATTTAAATGTCATTTACTTTGGTGCAGTCCGATTATTTTTCAAAAAGCATTTCGTATGTCTGTATTCAGTATTGGGGTTATTCAAAAACTTTTCATAAAGTGTTTTTTTCTCAAAAATCCTTTCGTAGGTTTTTGCAGTTTGTCTTTCTGTATATTTAGTGCCATTGTGCTGTAACTCAGAGCAGATCTGAGTGTTGCCATTGAGAGACATAGCTATAGAATGCTTTGTGGTTGTCTTTAGAATCAGTGTGATTTTGTTTTCATAACTAGCTTTGGAGGATTTTATCAGGGATCACAGCTTCTTATTGATGTTGACCATGGAGCTCCTCCACTCATGGGATTTACCCTCTTTTCAACAGTTTCTTCCTTCTGTTGTGCAGTTTGTTTTTTGGGAGAAAACCCGATTGGCTTCCTCTTGGAGGATAATCTTGGTTCTTTTGGGATAAATGTTTCACATGTAAGTGCTTATAAAATGAAAGGGTTCAGTAATGTAACTGTATTGTCCATCTGCATGGGTGTCCTGCAGTTCAGCCTTCTGTCTTAAGAAGCATGAAGTTGGCTTTGGAGACATTTTTTAAAATGGTTTCCTTAATGGGGGGGTCGGTCCAGAATGTGGATATGTAGGGTAATTAGCTTATGGTGAGATGGGACCCAAAGAGGCCCGACTTCAGGTGTGGAAAAAGGTCCCCGGGCAAACCAAACCCTAACCAACAAAAAACCCCAAAATG
Organism: Protopterus annectens; assembly: GCF_019279795.1. Lineage (NCBI taxonomy): Eukaryota > Metazoa > Chordata > Ceratodontiformes > Protopteridae > Protopterus > Protopterus annectens. The sequence goes on along the minus strand of NC_056741.1, from coordinate 172,062,351 downwards.
AGTTAAATGCTACTCATTGTCAGAAGTCTCAGCCTCCAGATACACATGCACTTCCCATTATGGAGAATATTGATATCTGTGCAGTAACAGAAACCTAGTTCAAAGGGTCCCGACAAACCCCCAACACTACCAGGATACTACTCATTCCAAACCCTTTCCCGCATCAGAACCTGAATCCAAACACATAGGGTGGGGATGTATCCATATTCATCAACATTCCCCCTCTAACATCTCTACAGGATATGTACCCATAGAATGTTGCACAGCCCTTCTTCACACTCCACAGGGGTGGGGCCACAAAAACCCCCTTTGGGATTTGCTCTATGAGCCTGACAGTGTGTTCTGCAACAATGAAACCAATCATAATGGAAGTCCCTCAAAATTGGGAACCTTCACACAGTTGAGCACACTCAGTTTGACTTTGTCAAATGCAGACCATGCCTCCTGAACTGGGAGGTTTCGACAGTTACCCAGGCTACAGATGATTGAAATGAGCTCAACACAGCCTACCTATACCTGCCAATGGCGTTTCACACCATTCCCCAGTCAGGTATCATAGATGAACTCACCAACCCGGTGAATCCTTCCATCACAAGATGGATTGCAAACTTGGGTAAATCCAACAGATTAAAAGTTGCTGGCTACATGTCAGACTCTACACTGGTAACAACTGGTGTCCCCGGGTTCAGTCCTGGGGACTCTTTTGGGATAGACTTCTCAAATGACATGCCAACACAGGAGGTTTTTGGTTGACTAAGTTTGCTGGGAACTGTAAAGTGTTTGCCATAATAAACCCGGGAAAACAGACATATTCTCCCGAGGACTCTATGAGACAGATGTGTGGTGTCAGAATCATGGCCTCAAGCTCACTATGGAGGAATGCATAGTGATCCCTTTTTTGAAAACAAAAACCCCAAACTACCACATAGGTGTTACCCCTTTAAAAAGACAAGGTGATAAAGGAAACTGGGGACACAGGGAGATAGTCATCTTTTCCCTTTTACAACCATGTTGCCAAAGTGATTGGGAGATCCTATGTGGCCCACCTAATCAACAAAGGGTTTGCATCAGGATCCAAAGAGATAGTGTTGGCACCCTCTTATGTCATCAGACCCATCATTGAGTACAGTGCACCATTTTGGATGTACTCGACTTAACATATCCAAAGCTGTGAGACCCATAGATACCCCACCAAAAGGATTACTAACCTCAAACAGTTGTGTTATGCAACACAACTGGGAAAAAAAAATCTTTTTTCTTTCTTGCCTACTCAAAGGCCCCTCTGCCTGACATACAGAGCCATGTCCAAAACATAACTGTTGAACATGCTCCATCTAAAAAATGAGACCCTACACATTTAGGGATATGAACCTCATCACTTTAATACAAAATGCTGGTGGGATAGAAAACCCTCCCAGGCACTTGCCTTACTGTGGAACAGAGTCCCAATGTACATCAGACAGAACCCTGTGGCACTCTTCAATTGGAACCCTTTATGGGGGCTGGGGAAAAAGGCATTCATGCCAGGCATCACATCAGCAGCCCCACTAGAAAGGGGCTTGGGACAACTATTAGAACTAGACCTTGGGAGACTACCAATGGTGTGGTGAAAGCTGCACAACTTTTGGCTGATATATGCCTTTGTGGGGATAGTCTACTACATACCTATGAACCTATGTGACAGGTACATGTCTACAGATAGTAGATGTGTACTTCATTGTACAGTCATGTTGTACAGCAGGCACATGGACCCCATACACTGTAATGCTTAAGATACTGGTGGCTGTTATGTACAGTTGGGAGATGTGCACCTCATGTCTTTCGTGCCATTGGGATGTGTGCTGGGTGGGACAGTCCTGGATGGCTCCCCGTTATGGTCACCCTCTTACACACATCTCTGCCCCTCCATCTTTGGCTTATTATACTGTGTTCCCCTTTTTATATATATATATATATATATATATAAGTACATAGGTAGGTAATAGGCTATCTGCCTGAAGGCAAAGATTACCATTCTTTTTAAGTTATATGATACATTCCATGGCCTTGCAGAACAGGCTAATCAGGCTAATGGGGCGCTAGTCCCTGGGGACCATGGTGGCTCCTCCCTTGTGTAGTGGGATAACCGTCACTGTGTGCCATTCAGCAGGCACAAAGCCTGAGGTGAGGCTATGACTGAACATGGTACATAGGTGTGGTGCCTGTTCATTCTGTAGTTTGTGTAGAACACAGCCTGGGATGTTATCTGGTCCCATGGATGCTGTGTTCCTGGCTTTGGAGAGTGTTCTTTACCTGTGCAGCCATGATGACAGCAACTTTGCATTCTTCCATTATAGAGATGTGCTCTTTCATGGGTGAGAGGAAATTAAAGTGCTTGCGAAGTCCTATCTGCCAGGATGTTGGCAATATCAGTTGGGTCTGTATATTTAGTAATCACACAAAGGATGTTGAGAACAAAACACTTTATAACGCAAAGCTTTCGGGAATAACCTTTTCTCAATACTGAATACAGACAGTCCTGTATACTACATTGGTAAGACTACACGTAGACTTAAGGATAGGATCATTGAGCACAAGTCAGAAATCAGGAGGCAGTGTGCCCAGAGAATATTTTATTTAAACATATTGAGACTTATGGAACCGGCATACATTTGGGTTTGGGTTATGAACCTGGTTGTTCCCTCTAGCAAGACATGGTGATATTAATAACTTTCTTGAGACTAAAAAGAGTATCCAGTGGATAGTACGTTTGGGGCTGATAGCCCTCCTGGCATTAACAGTACAGTCAGTATGTGACCTATCCTTGTTGGTGCAACGCAATATGAAATGATTATTTGATTCTTATCCTTGCATATTTTGTACTTGGATTTTGGGTAGATAAAATATATTATATGTATGCATTTGTGTATATGTATTTTTCTACATATTTTTATATAAGTTTTATATAAGTTTTTAAATGCTTCTATTAAATGTGTACAGCCTTTTGATATGTATTTTTGAATATGTCATGTGACTTTGGCTGCAGTCACATGATTATTTGGCTTGTATAAAAGCAGTTGCTTTTTGTATGTCTGTATTCAGTATTGAAAAAGGGTTATTCCCGAAAGCTTTGCGTTATAAAGTGTTTTGTTCTCAACATCCTTTCTGTGATTTTTGGATTTCTCTGCAGTTTGTCTTTCTGTATATTTAGTGCCATTGTGCTGTAACTCAGAGCAGATCTGAGTGTTGCCATTGAGATTCTTGACATAGCTATAGAATGCTTTGTGGTTGTCTTTAAGTCAATTAATACGTTTGTTTTCATAACTAGCTTTGGAGAGTTTTATCAGGGATCACAACTATGATGATGTTGACCATGGAGCTCCTCCACTCATGGGATACACCTCTTTTGCAACAGTTTCTTCCTTCTGTTGTGCAGTTTGTTTATAGCAGGGGAACACTGGATTGGCTTCCTTTTCTTGGAGATGATAGCGTCTTGGTTCTGTTGGGATATGTACGATGCATGCAGTCATGTAAAGTGCTTATAAGTGAAGGATTCAGTAATCGTCAACTGTATTGTCCATCTGCATGGGTGTCCCTGCAGTTCCAGCACTTCTGTCTTAAAATGAAGTTAACTTGGAGACATTTTTAACATGGTTTCCTTAATGGGGTGTGGGTCCAGAATGGATATGTGGGGTGAATTAGCTTATGGTCATATGGGACCAGTGTGACTTCAGGTGTGGAACACCCGGTCCATGAGACAAAACCAAACCCCATAACAGCAAGAAATAACCACAAAGTGGGTTAAATGCTGCTCATTGTCAAGTCTCAGCCTCAGATGCACACACTCGAAACACTTCCCCATTATACAGAATATTGATATCTGTGCAGTAACAGAAACCTAGTTCAAGGCTCAGACAACTTTCCAGCACTACCAGGATACTACTCATTCCATACCTTCCAGCATCAGGGCCTGAATCATAGCACATAGGGTGAGGATGTATCCATATTCATCAAGCATACTACACCTCTCTCTACATCATCTCTACAGGATATGTACCCATGAAGATGTTGCACAGCAACGTTCTTCACACTCTCCACAGGGGTGGGGCCACAAAAACCCCACTTGGCATATATGCTCTATGAGCCTGACAGTGTGTTCTGCAAGGCAATGAAGCCAATCATAATGGGAAGTCCACAATACAGGGTGGGAACCTTCACACAGTTGAGCACTCAGTTTGACTTTGTCAAATGCAGACCATGCCTCCTGAACTGGGAGATTTCTTTGACAGTTACCCAGGCTACAGATGATTGAAATGAGCTCAACACAGCCTACCTATACCTCGCTAAGGCCTTTGACACCATTCCCCAGTCAGGTATCATAGATGAACTCACCAACCTGTACATGAATCCTTCCATCACAAGATGGTTGCAAACTGGCTCACAGATAAATCCAACAGATTAGGTGCTGGCTACATGTCAGACTCTACACTGGTAACAACTGGTGTCCCCTGAGGTTCGATCCTGGGGTCACTACTGTTTGATATAGACTTCTCAAATGTACATGCCAACACAGGAGGTTGTGATTGACTAAGTTTGCTGGGAACTGTAAAGTGTTTTATAAATAGAGTCCCGGAAGACAGACGCATATTCTCCAAGAGGATCTCTATGAGACAGATGTGTGTCATGGTGTCAGAATCATGGCCTCAAGCTCACTATGGAGAGGAATGCATAGTGATCCTCTTTGTTGAAAACAAAATACCCTGAAACTACCACATAGATTATTTACCCCCTTAAAATGACAAGGTGATAGGAATCTGGGGACACAGGTAGATAGTCATCTTTCCTTTGACAACCATGTTGCCAAAAAGTGATTGGGAGATCTATGGCCCACCTAATCAACAAAAGGGTTTGCATCAGGATCCAAAGAGATAGTGTTGGCACTCTACTCTTATGTCATCAGACCCATCGTGGTACAGTGCACCATTTGGATGTACTCGACAGCATATCCAACAGCTGCTTAAGGACCACACTTAGATACCTCACCAAGAGGATTATAACCTCAAACAGTTGTGTTATGCAACACAACTAGTAAAGTAAATCCTGTTCTTCATTAGTACTACTTTCTCAGAGCACACTCTGCCTGACATACAGAGCCATGTCCAACACATAACTGTTGAACATGCTGCTCCATCTACAGATAACAATGAGACCCTACATTCAGGGATATGAACCTCATGCAACGATAGTACAAATGCTGGTGGGATAGAATACCATCCCAGGCACTTGCCTTACTGTGACACAGAGTCCCAATGTACATCAGACAGAACCCCTCGCTGGCACTCTTCAATTGGAACCTTGTTGGTGGCGCAGGCTGAACGATTCATGCCGGGCATCACATCAGCAGCCCCACTAGAAGGGGCTTGGGGTACTAACTATTAGAACTGGACCTTGGGAGACTACCTAATGGTGTGGTGAAAGCTGCACAACAAGTAGGCTGATATATGCCTTTGTGGAGATAGTCTACTACATACCTGTGAACCTATGTGACAGGTACACATGTCTACAGATAGTAGATGTACTTCATTGTACAGTCATGTTGTACAGCAGGCACATGGACCACATACACTGTAATGCTTATAGATACTGGTGGCTGTTATGCACAGTTGGAGATATTACCTCATGT